>NC_053022.1:108267224-108494799 GCF_003073215.2 Triticum urartu
CAACTTTTTGTATCCCCCCCAATCAGATTGGACCGCGATGATTTTGCGATCAATTTTTTTTCGACAAGTGCTTGGAAGTTTTGAAAAACTTTGGATCGTTTCTTGAGAAGATAGATCCAAGAGAACTTACTATAGTCATCAATGAAACTAATGTAATATGTGTGTCTACCAACTGAGCTAGGGGCAGGACCCCAAACATCCGGAAAAATTAGCTGAAGTGGTTGAGTAGAAACACTGGTAGAAACATGATAAGGCAATTGATGACTTTTTGCTCTTTGGCATGAATCACATATAGTTTCAACATGGCGCTCACCAACAAACATGAGCTTATTTTTCCTAAGCAAGCGTTCAACTAAAGAAAATGAAGCATGTCCTAGACGATCGTGCCACCATGTTGAATAAAGCTTGACAACACCATAGGCTTGTTTATTATGTCTTCTAATCTCCGGAAGAAACGGGTAGAGTCCTCGACCGCATCTACCTCGAAAGAGGGTTTTCCTCGTGGCCAGATCCTTGATCAAGAAGAAAAAAGGATGAAATTCAATGAAGACATGGTTGTCAAGTGTAATTCTATGAACGTAAAGGAGGTTTTTGTTGGCACTAGGAACATTCCAATTTTTTCTAAGATGAATCTATGATGAGGGGTATGTATAACCGAATGACTAATGTTGCTGATGCTCATACCTGCACCATCGGCGGTGTGAATTTTATCCTTGTCGTGGTACTGTTGGGGAACGTAGCAGAAATTCAAAATTTTCCTACGTGTCACCAAGATCTATCTATGGAGAAACCAGCAACGAGGGGAAGGAGAGTGCATCTACATACCCTTGTAGATCGCTAAGCGGAAGCATTCAAGAGAACGGGGTTGAAGGAGTCGTACTCGTCGTGATCCAAATCACCGGAGATCCTAGTGCCGAACGGATGGCACCTCCGCGTTCAACACACGTACAGCCCGGTGACGTCTCCCATGCCTTGATCCAGCAAGGAGAGAGGGAGAGGTTGAGGAAGACTCCATCCAGCAGCAGCACAATGGCGTGGTGGTGGTGGAGGAGCGTGGTACTCCAGCAGGGCTTCGCCAAGCACCGCAAGAGACGAGGAGGGAGAGGAGTAGGGCTGCGCCAAGAAGGAGAGGAACTCGTGTGTTTTGCAGCCTCCAATACCTCAAGTATATATAGGGGAAGGGGAGGGGTTGCGCCCCCACCTAGGGTTCCCTCCATAGGGGTGGCGGCAGCCCCCAGATCCCATCTGGGTGGCAGCCACAAGGGGAGAGGGGGAGGCGCACCTGGGGTGGGCCTTAGGGCCCATCTGCCCTAGGGTTTGCCCCCCTTCCCTCTTGGAGGCGCCTTGGGCCTTGGTGGGGGGGCGCACCAGCCCACCTGGGGCTGGTCCCCTCCCACACTTGGCCCATGCAGCCCTCCGGGGCTTGTGTCCCCACTTGGTGGACCCCCGAGACCCTCCCGGTGGTCCCGGTACGTTACCGATAAACCCCGAAACTTTTCCGGCGACCAAAACAGGACTTCCCATATATAAATCTTTACCCCCGGAGTATTCCGGAACTCCTCATGACGTCCGGGATCTCATCCGGGACTCCGAACAACATTCGGTAACCACGTATATCTATTCCCTATAACCCTAGCGTCATCGAACCTTAAGTGTGTAGACCCTACGGGTTCGGGAACCATGCAGACATGACCGAGACGTTCTCCGGTCAATAACCAACAGCGGGATCTGGATACCCATGTTGGTTCCCACATGTTCCACGATGATCTCATCGGATGAACCACGATGTCGAGGATTCGATCAATCCCGTATACAATTCCCTTTGTCTAGCGGTACGATACTTGCCCGAGATTCGATCGTCGGTATCCCGATACCTTGTTCAATCTCGTTACCGGCAAGTATCTTTACTCGTTCCGTAACACATCATCCCGTGATCAACTCCTTGATCACATTGTGCACATTATGATGATGTCCTACCGAGTGGGCCCAGAGATACCTCTCCGTCACACGGAGTGACAAATCCCAGTCTCGATTCGTGCCAAGCCAACAGACACTTTCGGAGATACCTGTAGTGTACCTTTATAGCCACCCAGTTACGTTGTGACGTTTGGCACACCCAAAGTATTCCTACGGTATCCGGGAGTTGCACAATCTCATGGTCTAAGGAAATGATACTTGACATTAGAAAAGCTTTAGCATACGAACTACACGATCTTTGTGCTAGGCTTAGGATTGGGTCTTGTCCATCACATCATTCTCCCAATGATGTGATCCCGTTATCAACGACATCCAATGTCCATGGTCAGGAAACTGTAACCATCTATTGATCAACAAGCTAGTCAACTAGAGGCTTACTAGGGACATGGTGTTGTCTATGTATCCACACATGTATCTGAGTTTCCTATCAATACAATTCTAGCATGGATAATAAACGATTATCATGAATAAGGAAATATAATAATAACCAATTTATTATTGCCTCTAGGGCATATTTCCAATAGGTACTTCTCATGAAGAGTCACCTTTTCGAGCTCTTCGATGAGATGATTGGTGGCACCGCTATTAAAGTACCAGTTGGTGTCGACGCCGTAGGAGCCATCAGCCGCCGCAGCGATCTTGTCATCATCTTGGGAGTCGTCCTCGTCTTCATCATAGCGGTACCAGCAGTCCTTGGCGGTGTGGCCTAGTTTGCCACAGATTTAATAGCACGAGGCGTCCGGGTGAGTTCGGCCAGAGCTGCCACCACGGCGACCCCTATTTTTTCGAAAAGGGGGGACTCCCCGGCCTCTGCATCAGAACGATGCGTACGGCCATCTTATTAAACAAAAAAAATAGGTTCAAACAAGGTCTTAAAGTCTCAAAACGAAAAAAATAAGAGCTCGCACAGAGTAAAAGGGCTAAAGGACAAACTAGCCATAAAAAGGACACCACAACCGGCTGGCATAAGAGAGATAGGTAAACTAATTGCCTATCCTATTACATGACCACCATCCAAACCGGTTGAAGATATCCCGTGCTACCATCTCCCAGGGGATAGATCCAGTAACCAAACGCTCCCTGGCCTCCGTCGGAGTGAGTAGCGACCACAAACGGATCAACGCCGTGGCTCAAAAAATAACCTGCAAAAAATGAATATTTGTTGTCCTGTTAAAAACCAAATCATTTCTGCAATTCTAGACTGCCCACAATATAGCACAGACTCCTACGTGAATATGTCTCGATGTTTCGGGCTCTATCCCGTTCAGCCACGTTCCAAATAACGTGTTGACAGAACTCGGTGGAGTAATATTAAAAGCAATATGGATTGTCCGCCATAGAACTTTGGCTAACGGGCAATCAAGAAAAAGGTGTTTGATCGTTTCATCCCGATCACAGAAACTACACCTAGTAGGTCATGTCCAATTACGCTTTGTCAAATTGTCCTTGGTTAAAATAACTTGTTTATGGACAAACCGCATAAACACTTTGATTTCAAAGGGACTTTGACAGCCCAAACATGTTTGGAACTAGGAATCGAGCTTGAATTTATAACATCAACATACATTGATTTAACTGTAAATTCTCCAGACCTAGTAAGCTTCCAGCGTAATTTATCGGGCTGTTGAGAAAGCTGAACCTCCATCAGTCTACCTATGAGATGGAGCCATTCTTCCCAACGATTGCCAACTAGCGTCCTTCTGAACTGAATATTGAGGGGGGTGGATTGAAGTACTGTTGCAACGAACGCCTCACGTCGTTGAACAATACGATACAGAGATGGGTATTGAATGGCTAGGGGAGTCTCTCTGAGCCAAGTATCCTCCCAGAATCACGTACTAGCATCGTTACCAATAATAAACTTTGTCCTATTAAACAAGGTTAGTTTGACTTTCATAAGCCCTTTCCAAAACGGTGAGTCAGTCGGCCTTACTGTCACCTGGGACAAAGTTTTGGACTGAAGATACTTGCTACGGAGGATTTGCGCCCAAGTGGCATCAGTCTCACTCGATAACTTCCACAACCACTTGCTGAGAAGACATCTGTTCTTGACCTCAAGATTCTCAATACCAAGACCCCCTTGGTCTTTCGGTCGACAGATGATATCCCATTTGGCGAGACGGTATTTTCTTTTTAGTTCATCACCCTGCCAGAAGAATCGTGATCGATAGAAGTCCAGTCTTTTCCTAACTCCAACTGGGACTTCGAAGAACGTCAAAAGAAACATAGGCATACTCGTGAGAACTGAGTTTATCAGAATTAATCGGCCTCCGTATGACATGAGCTTGCCCTTCCAGCAACTTAGTTTCTTTTCAAATCGATCCTTGATACACTTCCATTCTCTGTTTGTCAGCTTACGATTGTGGATTGGTATTCCTAAGTACGTAAAAGGTAAAGCCCCCAATTCGCACCCAAACAATTGCCTATATGCCTCTTGTTCGTCATTGTCTCTACCAAAGCAGAACAACTCGCTTTTGTGAAAGTTAATCTTTAACCCGGTCAATTGTTCAAAAAGGCATAACACCAGCTTCATATTTCTCACTTTGGCCAAGTCATGCTCCATAAAGATGATTGTATCATCGGCGTACTGAAGGATGGACACACCTCTGTCAATGATATGAGGTACCAGGCCACCCACTTGACCAGCCTCCTTATCCCTTCCTATCATAATTGCCAACATATCAACTACAATGTTGAACAGGATAGGGGACATCGGATCCCCTTGTCTTAGGCCCTTATGTGTCTGAAAATAATGACCTATTTCGTCATTCACTTTTATTCCAAAACTCCCTTTTTGCGTAAACGATTCGACCTGGCGGCACCAGGCTTCCTCAAAACCTTTCATACGCAATGCCTGTTGAAGGAATGGCCATTTGACTTTATCATACGCTTTCTCGAAATCCACCTTAAAAACAACTCCATCTAATTTTTTCAAGTGAATTTCATGGCGCGTTTCATGAAGGACCACCACCCCTTCTAGGATGTTTCTGTCCGGCATGAAAGAAGTTTGGGAATGCTGCACCACAGAATGAGCCGATTAGTCCCAACCTTGGTGAAAATTTTGAAACTAACATTGAGAAGGTAGATCGGCCTGAACTGCTTGATTCTCACAGCATCCATTTTCTTAGGAAGCAGTGTTATTGTTCCAAAATTTAAGTGAATTAACTGGAGCTGTCCAGAGAATAGATCATGGAACATTGGTAACAAATCCCCCTTAATAATGTGCCAACACTTTTTATAGAACTCTGTCGGGAATCCATCCGGCCCTGGAGCCTTATTGTTTTTCATCTGCGCAATAGCTTCAAACACCTCCTTCTTCGAGAACGGGGCAACCAAAATATCATTATCATTAGCAGTTAGTTGAGGCACATCCTCAATCCTGGACTCATTGAGGGACACACAACTATCCTCCGGAGGCCCAAATAACTGCTTATAATACTCGGTTATGTAAAGTTTTAGGTTGTCCTGTCCTAAAATAGTTCCTTCATCTTGTTCAAGCTGAAAGATTCTCTTCTTTCTGTGCTTGCCATTAGGAATCAAGTGAAAGAATTGAGTGTTTGCGTCCCCCTGGACAACTTTGCGGACCTTAGCCCGCAACGCCCACTTTAATTCCTCTTCACGGAGAAGTTCTTTCAACCTCATCTCCGCATCTAGTTTATCATGAAGCTCTGTGGCTTGCAAAATCATGGATTCGGCTTTTAAATCTAGGGACTGAATAAGTGAAAGGAGCCTTTCCTTTTCAACCTTATAAATCCCACTAAGGTGCTTAGCCCACCCCCATAGGACACTTCTCAAATACCTAATCTTATTCTGCCAGCACTCAACAGAAGTCCTACCTCCTGCATCCTTAGCCCATTCCCTGGCAATCAGATCCAAGAATCCTTCACGTTCAAACCATGCCAACTCGAAAGAAAAGGAGTTTCTGTTTCCCACATGGTTTGGCTCACCTGATTCCATGAATAAAGGTGTGTGATCCGAGATTCCGCGCGAGAGAGGCTGGACCGTTACCAAAGGGAATTTCTGTTCACACTCGACACTCGCGAGGAGTCGATCCAGCTTCTCAAACGTCGGGTTTGGCAAAGCATTAGCCCAAGTAAATTTTCTACCAGAAAGCTCTATCTCTCTCAGATCCAAGCTTTCAATAATGGTATTAAACATGAACGACCATCTGCCGTCAAAATTATCATTATTCTTTTCCTCTCTCCTCCTAATGATATTGAAGTCACCCCCAACTAAAATTGGGACATGATCGGATCCGCAGATTCGAACAAGGTCCGCCAAAAACTCCGGTTTAAGCTCGGGCTGCGCGGCACCATAAATCGCCACTAGAGCCCAGTTAAACCCATCAGCTTTGGACCTGCCCGAAACTTAACCGCAAAGTCACCCATCACTATACTTCGGACTTCCAGCGAGTCGCATCTCACTCCAAGTAAGATCCCACCCGATCTTCCTCGCGGAGGTAGGAAATGTTAATCAAAATCGACACCGCCCGATAAAGTGTTGAGAAACTGGGGCACAAAATTATCTCTACCAGTTTCTGAGAGAGCAATAAAATCTAATCTATGCTCGAGAGACGCCTCTGCAAGAAACCTTCTTTTAGCCAAGTCTTTCAGACCTCTGCTATTCCAAAAGATTCCTTTCATATTTCATCATGAAATTTTTTGGTAGTCCGAATCCTAGCACTCCTACGAATCGCTGAAGCGGGATAAAGCTTCCTCTTCCACTTGCGTTTGGGTTTGCTTTGGTCCTCCATCCGGTCCTCATAACCGGGCTCAGTGGGTCTAGCTACTTCATCCTCTAGAGTTGCGTCCTCTTCCTCAGACTCAGGAGTGGATGGTGCAAGATCCGCACAAAAATTATCGAGCACTCTGACCCCCAACGCATCAATATCTGCATTGTTCATGGGTTTTACCGCTGCTAGGTTTGGAATCGTTTCTAAAGCGTGTTCCGCTTCCAAATCTACGAGATCATTAACCGAGTTGGATATTTCACTATCATTACTCCCTAGCGAAACTCCTAATTGGTTTGCATTATTAATAATCTCCTCATTAAAAAATGCAAGATTGAATTAGAAACGTTGATAGACATACCAGTAGTGACCTCCATGTCACGAAGCTCGGCCGCCCTCATAGCGCACCTCTGCTGCATGTCATCAACCTCCGGGTGCTCCTGGAGACGACAACTCATCTGTCACCCCACAGCGACCGGGTCTGGGATCCCACCAAAGGCAATGACCTCCTCCCGAGTAATTCCTCTCGCTGAATCGCACGAAGGGTCAGCCAGAGTTACCGGAGGAAGCGATGGTGGGCTCCCAGGACCCATAGACGAGTGCCTCAAACCGAGGACCTGGGCCGTAGGTATGCTAGGAGAGGGGAGCGCGGGGGCCGCCTGGCCGAGCACTCCTCCCGCCCCAACCCTCTGGCTAGAGGGTGACATCGGTGCCGCAGGAGACGCGACCTTCCTGGCCATCATAGGGGACGGGGGGGTCGAGGCCACCTGCCCCAGACCACCTCCCTGCACCACAGGAGAAGTGGCCACTCTGGCCATCGCAGGAGAAGAGGGGACCGAGGCCACCTGCCCCAGACCACCTCCCCCATGCCCGCCCGTCGTCGGCATCTCCGGCGCCAGGATAGGAGGAGAAGAAGTCGAGGCCACCTGCCCCGGACTCCCTCCTCTAGAAGCATCCTCCACAGTAGACGTCATCTCCCGGATCGAGACCGCTGGGAGAGTGGGAGAGAGAGAAGCCACCTCAGACTCCACCTCCCCTCCCCCAACCAAGGTCGTCGCCGAGGAAGTCCTCACCAAGCCTCTGATCATGGGACTATCAGCAGCATCAAACTTCAAAATAGCAAGCGTGCGCTCGAACACATCATCGGATTCCACCCGGTCGCTCCAGAGTCTGGGAGGGGCAGAAGCTGGCTCAAACGACCCAAACCTCAGAGAACTCATAAGCACCGAGGATGATGGTGTCGTCCCGACCCCGGGCCCATCCCCGGGCAGCTGAGCAACAGGGACCGATCCGTTGGGCACCTCTCGTCCAGCCTCATCAGTTGGTGCCCCCTTGGCACCCGCGCTGTCATCACCCTCGTGCATATCCACATCAGTCCCATTGATCGCCTCAGCAAACAGATCTGCATCCTCAAACTCAATCTCGAGAGCGAAACCCTCTCCCCTGTAAGTCCAGTTGACCACATCAGGGACGAACTCAATGTCCAGAATGCTCACCAGAAGTCGGGCCACCCCATGAGCGCGGGTAAAGGCCATATCCACTTTCTCAGTTTTTCCAACCATAATACCCAAACTAGCCACAACTCGAGCATCCTGCATTGGCTAAGATGGAGCCCCAGAAAACCGCAACCAAACCTGAGTAAGGGGCTTGCCCTGTGGCTTCACCTTCTTCCACTCGTGAAATTCCAGAATGCATTTAGTGCCAGGTACTCTGCACAACCCAAAGCTCAGCAATCTCTGCAAATTGTCCACAGTTGGGAAATCAACCTTGAACACATTGGCATCAATATTGATAAGCTCCCACTGGAAGTCACCTGGAGCCAGTTCCTGAAGCCTCTGCACAATCTGATCCTCACAAACCTCTCCCTAGGTAACTTTCACAATCCCAGTGGTCAAACTCTGCGTCTCCACCGGAATCTCTCTCATAGCCGGGGACTCAAAGAACATCAACTCAGCACAATATACTCCATACATTGTAAGAGTCGGAACCTGATCACGCAAAAACGAGCAATCCCCCATAACATGTGCTGGCTTACCACACGAATCGCAAAGCTCCGCCACGCACTCAGCAATGAAGTGACCCTTCTCACCACATCGATAGCACAACATCTTCTCCTTCTTACGCGCCCACTTGGACGCTCTCTCCGAATCAGCCCTCTCGCTTGTCTCAGCTGTAGCCACAGTCCCAGGTACCTCCGCGTTGGCCAGTGCCGTCACGACATCCATCGCTTCGCTAGGCAAGTCTATCGTCTGATCGGGACCGGCTGCCACGACAAAGGTCGTATGGTCAACAACAGCAGGTGGAGGAGGCTGCCTGTTATGGTACCGACCACGACCACCACGGGGACCACGGTAACCACCTCTCTGCCAGTAGTCCGGGCCAGATGCTCCCTCGACAAAACCACCCGGAGGGCCGAGAAAAGGTCTCTCAGCAGAACCATCACTCCGTCAGGCATATCCACGACCACCTCCCGTGGATGACGAACCACGGTGTTGGCCATCCCCATATGCATCGTAGCCATCGTCCCCCACTGTCTCCGGGGCGGATCATTAGTCCCTCTAGAAACTGTGTTCTGACTCATCTGCATTGGGCCCGATCGTTTTTGCGCCGGGCTCGCAACGTAGTGAGGTGGCGGCGCCGCACGTGGCTGAACTCTGGCAGAAGCGACCTGGTTGACCACAGCCGGCCTCGGGACGTTGGCTCCACCCCGCTCTGTAGCAGTAGTCACCGCTGTGGTCGGCCCTGTCGGTCGGGGACCAACAGGCCCACCCCGACCCGCCGGTGCCACAGGCGGCGTAGCCGTCGCTGGCTGGGAGATAGGAGGCGTCCCACCCTGACCTGCAGCGGGCGTTGGAGGCCGAGACCCAGCGTGGCCGCCCCCCGCCCACAGCGGCAGCTTGAGCAGCAGCGCCACGGCCAGCGCCAGCGGGCGGCGGCGACTCAACCCCGGCTCGGGCACTCGCGACCACCAAAAGGGGTTTCTTCGCAGGAGTCAACCCCGCCTCTCGGCCCGTCATGGCAACAAGGGGGAGGATGTTGGAAATATGCCCTAGAGGCAATAATAAAATGGTTATTATTATATTTCCTTGTTCATGATAATTGTCTATTGTTCATGCTATAATTGTATTAACCGGAAACCATAATACATGTGTGAATACATAGATCGTAATATGTCCCTAGTAAGCCTCTAGTTGACTAGCTCGTTGATCAATAGATGGTCATGGTTTCCAGACCATGGACATTGGATGTCATTCATAACGAGATCACATCATTAGGAGAATGATGTGATGGACAAGACCCAATCTTAAGCGTAGCACAAGATCGTGTGGTTCGTTTGCTAAAGCTTTTTTAATGTCAAGTATCATTTCCTTAGACCATGAGATTGTGAAACTCCCGGATACCATAGGAATGCTTTGGGTGTACCAAATGTCACAACGTAACTGGGTGGCTATAAAGGTGCACTACAGGTATCTCCGAAAGTGTCTGTTGGGTTGGCACGAATCGAGACAGGGATTTGTCACTCCGTATGACGGAGAGGTATCTCTGGGCCCACTCGGTAATGCATCATCATAATGAGCTCAATGTGACTAAGGAGTTAGCCACAGGATCATGCGTTGCGTAACGAGTAAAGTGACTTGCCGGTAACGAGATTGAATGAGGTATTGGGATACCGACGATCGAATCTCGGGCAAGTAACATACTGATAGACAAAGGGAATTGTATACGGGATTGATTGAATCCCCGACATTGTGGTTCATCCGATGAGATCATCATGGAACATGTGGGAGCCAATATGGGTATCCAGATCCCGCTATTGGTTATTGGCCAGAGAGATGTCTCGGTCATGTCTGCATGGTTCCCGAACCCGTAGGGTCTACACACTTAAGGTTTGGTGACGCTAGAGTTGTTATGGGAAATAGTATGTGGTTACCGAAGGTTGTTCGGAGTCCCGGATGAGATCCCGGATGTGACGAGGAGTACTGAAATGGTCCGGAAGTGAAGATCGATATATTGGACGAAGGGTATTGGAGTCCGGAATTGTTCCGGGGTACCGGGTGACGACCAGCGTGTCCGAAAGGGGTTTCGGAGACCCCGGCAAGCGTTGGGGGGCCTTATGGGCCAAGGGGAGGGGCAGATCAGCCCACTAAGGGGCTGAGCGCCCCTCCCACCCCATCTCACGTAACCTGGAGAGGTGGGGGCGCCTCCCCTAGGGCAGCCACCCCTCCCGGCTTGGGGGCCAAGTTTCCTAGGGGTGGGGGCGCCCAAACCCATCTAGGGTTTCCCCTGTGGCCGCCGCCCCTCCCCTAGGGAACCCTAGGGCGCCTCTTCCACCCCTTCCCCCTATATATAGTGAGGGAGAGAGAGGGCAGCCGCACACCCTTCCCCTGGCGCAACCCTCTCCCTCCCCAACACCTACTCCTCCTCCGTAGCGCTTGGCGAAGCCCTGCCAGAGAACCACGAGCTCCATCACCACCACGCCGTCGTGCTGTTGGAGTTCTCCCTCAACTTCTCCTCTCCCCTTGCTGGATCAAGAAGGAGGAGACGTTCCCGGGTTGTACGTGTGTTGAACGCAGAGGCGCCGTTCTTCGGCGCTTAGATCAGAATCGACCGCGATCCGAATCGCTGCTTGTGCGACTCCACCAACCGCGTTCTTGTGACACTTCTGCTTAGCGATCTTCAAGGGTATGAAGATGCACTCCATCTCTCTTGTTTCTAGTATCTCCTAGATTGATCTTGGTGACACATAGGAATTTTTTTGAATTATTGCTACGTTCCCCAACAGTGGCATCATGAGCTAGGTCTATGCGTAGATTCTATGCACGAGCAGAACACAAAGTAGTTGTGGGCGATGATTTGCTCAATTTGCTTACCGTTACTAGTCTTATCTTGATTCGGCGCCATTGTGGGATGAAGCTGCCTGGACCGACCTTACATGTACGCTTACGTCAGACTGGTTCCACCGACTGACATGCACTTGATGCATAAGGTGGCTGGCGGGTGTCTGTCTCTCCCACTTTAGTCGGATCGGATTCGATGAAAAGGGTCCTTATGAATGGTAAATAGCAATTGGCATATCACCGTTGTGGTTTTGCGTAGGTAAGAAACGTTCTTGCTAGAAACCCGTAGCAGCCACGTAAAACATGCAACAACAATTAGAGGACGTCTAACTTGTTTTTGCAGGATATGCTATGTGATGTGATATGGCCAAAAGGATGTGATGAATGATATATGTGATGTATGAGATTGATCATGTTCTTGTAATAGGAATCATGACTTGCATGTCGATGAGTATGACAACCGGCAGGAGCCATAGGAGTTGTCTGCGTGTCAATGAAAACGCCATGTAATTACTTTACTATATTGCTAACCGTTAGCCATAGCAGTAGAAGTAATAGTTGGCTAGGAAACTTCATGAAGACACGATGATTTAGATCATGATGATGGAGATCATGGTGTCATGCCGGTGACGATGGTGTTCATGCCGCGCCTCGAAGATGGAGATCAAAGGCGCAAGATGATATTGGCCATATCATGTCACTTTATGATTTGCATGTGATGTTTGTCATGTTTACATCTTATTTGCTTAGAACGATGGTAGCATAAATAAGATGATCCCTCTCTAAAATTTCAAAAAAGTATTCCCCTAACTGTGCACCGTTGCGAAGGCTCGTTGTTTCGAAGCACCACATGATGATCAGGTGTGATAGATTCTAACGTTCGAATACAACGGGTGTAAGCCAAATTTGCACATGCAAAACACTTAGGTTGACTTGACGAGCCTAGCATGTACATACATGGCCTCGGAACACGAGAGACCGAAAGGTCGAACATGAGCCGTATAGTAGATACGATCAACATGGAGATGTTCACCGTTGATGACTAGTCCGTCTCACATGATGATCGGACACGGCCTAGTCGATTCGGATCATGTATCAGTTAGATGAGTAGAGGGATGTCTATCTGAGTGGGAGTTCATTGAATAATTTGATTAGAGGAACTTAATTATCATGAACATAGTCTAAATTGTCTTTGAAAATTATGTTATGGTTTTATAGCTCGCGCTTTAGCTCTTTGTTTTAATACATTCCTAGAGAAAGACTAAGTTGAAAGATATTGTAAGCAATTCTGCAGACTAGGGCCGTAGTCTGAGGATTGTCCTCACTGCTACACAGAAGGCTTCTGTCCTTGATGCACCGCTCGGTGTGCCAACCCCTCTAACGTCGTTTGTGGATGTTGTGAACATCTGGTAGACACATTCTGATGACTATCTAATATTTTAGTGCGCCATGCTTTACGGCTTAGAGTCGGGGCTCCAAAAGCATTTTGAACGCCATAGAACATATGAGATGTTCGAAGAGCTGAAATTGGTATTTTAAGCTCATGCCCGTGTTGAGAGGTTGAGACCTCTGACAAGACCTTTGCCTACAAGACGGAGGAGAATAGCTCAGCCAGTGAGCATGTGCTCAGAATGTCTGGGTACTTCAATCGCTTGAATCAAGTGGGAGTTAATCTTCCAGATAAGAGAGTGATTGACAAAAGTTCTCCAGTCACTATCACCAAGCTACTAGAGTTTCATGATGAACTATAACATGCAAGGGAAGTTAATCTCGGAGCTGTTCGTCGTGCTTAAGGCCGTAAAGGTAGAAATCAAGAAGGAGCATCAAGTGTTGATGGTTAACAAGAGCACTGGTTTCAAAGAAGGGCAAGGGCAAGAAGGGAAACTTCTTGAATGGCAAGCCAGTTGCCGCTCCAGTGAAGAAACCCAAGAACCCAAACCCGAGACAAAGTGCTTCTATTAGGGGAACGGTCACTGGTAGCGGAACTGCCTCAAATACTTGGTAGATAAGAAGGCTGTCAACTTCAACAAAATTATATTTGATATATGTGTGTTATTGATGTGTACCTTACTAGTACTCCTAGTAGCACCTGGGTATTAGGTACCGGTTCAGTTGCTAATATTGGTAACTTGAAACAAAAGCTACGGAACTAACGGAGACTAGCTAAGGGCGAGGTGACGATGTGTGTTGGAAGTGTTTCCAAGGTTGATGTGATCACCATCGCACGCTCCCTCTACCTTCGGTATTAGTGTTGAACCTAGATAAATGTTGTTTGCATTGGTGTCTGTGTTGAACATGAACATGATTAGATCATGTTTATTGCAATATAGTTATTCATTTAAGTCAGAGAATAATGGTTATTTTGTTTACATGAATAATACCTTCTATAGTCATGCACCCAATGTGAATGGTTTATTGAATCCCGGTCATAGTTATACACATGTTCATAACATTGATGTCAAAAGATGTAGAGTTGATAATGATAGTACCACTTTCATGCGGTACTGCCGCTTAGGTCATATTGCTGTAAAGCACATGAAAGAACCTCCATGCTAATGGACTTTTGACATCACTTGATTTTGAATCACTTGACACATGCGAACCATGCCTCTTTGGCAAGATGACTAAAACCCCGTTCTTTGGAACAATGGAACGGGCAAGTGACTTGTTGGAAATCATACATGCTGATGTGTGCGGTCCGATGAGTGTTGACGCGCGTGGTGGATATTGTTATTTTCTCACCTTCACCAGTGAATTGAGTAGATATGGGTATATTTACTTAATGAAGCATAAGTCTGAAATGTTTGAAAAGTTCAAGCAATTTCAGAGTTAAGTTGAGAATCATCGTAATAAGAAGATCAAGTTCCTTCGATCCGATCAAAGGGAAAGTATCTGAGTTATGAGTTTGGCAATCACTAAAGACAAGGTGGAATCGTTTCACAGTTGACGCCGCCTAGAACACCATAGCATGATGGTGTGTCCGAACGTCGTAATCGAACCTTATTGGATATGGTGTATGATGTCTATTACCAATCTACCGCTATTTTTGGGGTTATGCATTAAAGACAATTACATTCACTTTAAATAGGGCATCATCTAAGTCCGTGGAGACGACACCTTATGAACTATGGTTTGGCAAGAAACCAAAGTTGTTGTTTCTTAAGGTTTGGGGCTACGATGCTTATGTCAATAGGCTTCGGTCGGAAAATCTCGAACCCAAAGCAGAAAATTGTATCTTCATAGAATACCCAAACAAGACGATTGGGTATACCTTCTATCTCAGATCTGAGGGCAAAGTGTTTGTTGCTAAGAACATGTCCTTTCTCGAGAAAGAGTTTCTCTCGAAAGAATTGAGTGGGAGGAAGATAGAACTTGATGAGGTTGTTGAACCTTCACTTCAACCAGAGAATAGCGCATCACAGAAAGATGTTTCTGTGGCAACTACGTCAGTTGAAGAGAAAGCTAATGATGATGATCATGAAGCTTCAGATCAAATTACTACTGAACCTCGTAGGTCGACAAGGGTGTGTACAACTTCTCAGTGGTAACCCTATCTTAAAGGTCATGTTGTTGTACAACGATGAACCTATGAGCTATGAAGAAGCGATGGTGGGCCCGGATTCCAACAAATGGCTAGAAGCCATAAAATCCGAGATATGATCCATGTATGAGAACAAAGTATGGACTTTGGTGGACTTGCACGATGAACGACAAGCCATTGAGAATAAATGGATCTTTAAGAAGAAGACATACACTGATGGTAATGTCACCATTTGTGAAGCTCGACTTGTCTCAAAGAAGTTTCTGACAAGTTCAAGGAGTTGACTATGATGGGACTCTCTCAATCATAGCGATGCTAAAGTCTGTTAGAACTATGTTAGCAGTTGCTGCATTTTCATTTACGAAATCAGGCAGATGGATGTCAAAACAAAGTTTCCTTGACGGTTTCCGTGAGGAAAGATTGTATGTGATGCAACCAAAAGGTTTTTGTCAATCCTAAGGATGCTAAAAGGTATGCAAACTCCAGCAATCCTTCTATGGACTGGAGCAAGCATCTCGAAATTGGAACATACGCTTTGATGAGGCGATCAAAGCATTTGGGTTTATACAAAGTTTGCAAGAAACTTGTATTTGCAAGAAAGTGAGTGGGAGCACTACAACATTTCTGATAGGTATATATGGATGACATATTGTTGATCGGAAATGATGTAGAATTTCTAGAAAGCATAAGGGTTGTTTGAATAGAGTTTTTCAAAGGAAGACTTGTCTAAAACTGCTTACATGTTGGGTATCAAGATCTATAGAGATAGAGCAAGACGCCTGATAAGACTTTCACAAAGCACATACCTTGACATGATCTTGAAGGAGTTCAAGATGGATCAGGAAAAGAAGGAGTTCTTGCCTGAGTTGTGAAGTGTGAAGTTAAGACTTGAAGCTCGACCACGGCAGAAGAAAGAGAAAGGATGAAAGTCGTCCCATGTGCCTTAGCCATAGGCTCTATACGATATGCCATGTTGTGCACCGCGATGTGCATTGCCACGTGTCTGGCAAGGGGGTACAAGAGTGATCTAGGAGTGGATCATTGGACAGTGGTCAAAATTGTCCTTAGGAATAAGGAAGTGTTTCTCGGTTATGGAGGTGATAAAGAGTTCGGCATAAAGGCTTACGTCGATGCAAGCTTTAACACCTGTCCGGATGACTCTGAGTAGCAAACCGGATACGTATAGTGGAGCAACCATTTGGAATAGCTCCAACTGGAGCATAGTAGCAACATCTACAATATGAAATCGAGATTTGCGAAGAACACACGGATCTGAATGTTGCAGACCCGTTGACTGAAACTTCTCTCGTAAGCATAACATGATCAAACCCTAGAACTCATTGAGTGTTAATCACATGGTGATGTGAACTAGATTATTGACTCTAGTAAACTCTTGGGTGCTAATCACATGGCGATGTGAACTAGATTATTGACTCTAGTAAACTCTTCGGGTGTTAGTCACATGGCGATGTGAACTATGAGTGTTAATAACATAACGATGTGAACCAGATTATTGACTCTAGTGCAAGTGTGAGACTGTTGGAAATATGCCCTAGAGGCAATAATAAAATGGTTATTATTATATTTCCTTATTCATGATAATTGTCTATTGTTCATGCTATAATTGTATTAACCGGAAACCATAATACATGTGTGAATACATAGATCGTAATATGTCCCTAGTAAGCCTCTAGTTGACTAGCTTGTTGATCAATAGATGGTCATGGTTTCCTGACCATGGACATTGGATGTCATTCATAACGAGATCACATCATTAGGAGAATGATGTGATGGACAAGACCCAATCTTAAGCGTGGCACAAGATCATGTAGTTCGTTTGCTAAAGCTTTTCTAATGTCAAGTATCATTTCCTTAGACCATGAGATTGTGCAACTCCCGGATACCGTAGGAATGCTTTGGGTGTACCAAACATCACAACGTAACTGGGTGGCTATAAAGGTGCACTACAGGTATCTTCGAAAGTGTCTGTTGGGTTGGCATGAATCGAGACAGGGATTTGTCACTCCGTATGACGGAGAGGTATCTCTGGGCCCACTCGGTAATGCATCATCATAATGAGCTCAATGTGACTAAGGAGTTAGCCACGGGATCATGCGTTACAGAACGAGTAAAGTGACTTGCCGATAACGAGATTGAACGAGGTATTGGGATACCGACGACCGAATCTCGGGCAAAGTAACATACCGATAGACAAAGGGAATTGTATACGGGATTGATTGAATCCCCGACATCGTGGTTCATCCTATGAGATCATCATGGAACATGTGGGAGCCAACATGGGTATCCAGATCCCACTATTGGTTATTGGCCAGAGAGATGTCTCGGTCATGTCTGCATGGTTACCGAAACAGTTGGGTCTACACACTTAAGGTTCGGTGACGCTAGAGTTGTTATTGGAAATAGTATGTGGTTACCGAAGGATGTTCGGAGTCTCGGATGAGATCCCGGATGTGACGAGGAGTTCGGGAATGGTCCGGAGGTGAAGATCAATATATTGGACAAAGGGTATTGGAGTCTGGTATTGTTCCGGGGGTACCGGGTGACGACCAGCGTGTCCAAAAGGGGTTTCGGAGGCCCCGACAAGCGTTGGGGGGCCTTATGGGCCAAGGGGAGGGGGCACATCAGCCCACTAAGGGCTGAGCGCCCCTCCCACCCCATCTCACGGAACCTGGAGAGGTGGGGGTGCCTCCCCTAGGGCAGCCACCCCTCCCGGCTTGGGGGGCAAGTTTCCTAGGGGTGGGGGCGCCCAAACCCATCTAGGGTTTCCCCTGTGGCTGCCGCCCCTCCCCTAGGGAACCCTAGGGCGCCTCCTTGACACGTCTCCAACGTATCTACTTTTCCAAACACTTTTGCCCTTGCTTTGGACTCTAACTTGTATGATTTGAATGGAACTAACCCGGACTGACGCTGTTTTCAGCAGAATTGCCATGATGTTGTTTTATGTGCAGAAAACAAAAGTTCTCGGAATGACCTGAAACTCCACGGGATATCTTACAATAAATAATAAAAAAACCCTCACCAAAGATGAAGACCAGGGGGCCCACACCCTTCTCACGAGGGTGGGGGGCGCCCCCCTAGGGCGCGCCCCCTACCTCGTGGGCCCCCTGGAGACCCCCCGACTCCAACTCCAACTCTATATAACTGCTTTCGGGGAGAAAAAAGTAAGAGAGAAGAAATCATCGCGTTTTACGATACGGAGCCGCCGCCAAGCCCTAAAACCTCTCGGGAGGGCTGATCTGGAGTCCGTTCGGGGCTCCGGAGAGGGGGATCCATCACCGTCGTCATCATCAACCATCCTCCATCACCAATTTCATGATGCTCACCGTCGTGCGTGAGTAATTCCATCGTAGGCTTGCTGGACGGTGATGGGTTGGATGAGATTCACCATGTAATTGAGTTAGTTTTGTTAGGGTTTGATCCCTGGTATCCACTATGTTCTGAGATTGATGTCGCTATGATTTTGCTATGCTTAATGCTTGTCACTAGGGCCCGAGTGCCATGATTTCAAATCTGAACCTATTATGTTTTCATCAATATATGAGAGTTCTAGATCCTATCTTGCAAGTCTATAGTCACCTATTATCTGTTATGATCCGTTAACCCTGAAGTGACAATAATCGGGATACTTACCGGTGATGACCGTTGTTTGAGGAGTTCATGTATTCACTATGTGCTAATGCTTGTTCCGGTTCTCTATTAAAAGGAGGCCTTAATATCCCTTAGTTTACGTTAGGACCCCGCTGCCACGGGATGGTAGGACAAAAGATGTTATGCAAGTTCTTTCCCATAAGCACGTATGACTATATTCGGAATACATGCCTACATTACATTGACGAATTGGAGCTAGTTTTGTGTCACCCTATGTTATGACTATTACATGATGAACCACATCCGGCATAATTATCCATCATTGATCCGATGCCTACGAGCTTTCCATATACTGGTTTACGCTTATTTACTTTCCCGTTCCTATTGTTACAATCACTACAAAATACCAAAAACATTACTTTGCTTTCATTACTCTTTTGTTACCGTTACCATCACTATCATATTACTTTGCTACTAAACACTTTGCTGCAGATACTAAGTTTCCAGGTGTGGTTGAATTGACAACTCAGCTGCTAATACTTGAGAATATTCTTTGGCTCCCCTTGTGTCGAATCAATAAATTTGGGTTGAATACTCTACCCTCGAAAGCTGTTGCGATCCCCTATACTTGTGGGTTATCAAGACTAATTTCTGGCGCCGTTGCCGGGGAGCATAGCTCTATTCTTTGAGTCACTTGGGATTTATATCTGCTAGACACTATGAAGAACTTGAGAGATCCAAAAACTAAGATCTATCCCTCAACTACGAGGGGAGGTAAGGAACTGCCATCTAGCTCTGCATTTGATTCACCTTCTGTTATGAGTAAGCTTGCGACACCTACACCTGCTTCTGCTATTCGTTCTGATATGTCGCATGTTATTGATGATGCTACTTCTGCTATGCATGATACTTATGATGAAACTACCTCTATGCCTGATACTACTATGCCACTTAGTGATTTTCTCGAGGAACGACTTGCTAGGGCTAGAGAGATTAAAAATATTGAATCTGATTATGAAGATGAAAGTGATGATGAAGAATCACTTGTTATTCCTAAAGGTTATTTATTTGATCAAGATGCTTCTTTAGCTATTTTAGCTTGCAAAGATAGATATGAAATCAAAAGGTTATTAGCTAAATGGAATAAGAAATCTCCAAATGCTAGGATGAGACCTGACCCTGCTTTTGCTACTTCACCTATATGTGTTGCTGATAAGGATTATGAATTCTCTGTTGATCCTGATATAATTACTTTGGTTGAATCTGATCCTTTTCATGGTTATGAATCTGAAACTGTTGTAGCACATCTTACTAAATTAAATGATATAGCCACCCTGTTCACTAATGATGAGAGATCTCGCTACTTTTATATCCTTAAAATATTTCCGTTCTTATTAAAGGGTGATGCTAAGATATGGTTTAATTCTCTTGATCCTGGTTGTGTGCGTAGTCCCCAGAATATGATTTATTACTTCTCTACTAAATATTTCCCTACTCATAAGAAACAAGCTGCTTTAAAGGAAATATACAACTTTGTGCAAATTAAAGAAGAGAGTCTCCCACAAGCTTGGGGGAGGCTTCTCAAGTTACTTAATGCTTTGCCTGATCATCCTCTTAAGAAAAATGAAATACTTGATATCCTTTATAATGGACTAACCGATGCTTCCATAGATTACCTGGATAGTTGTGCTGGTTCTCTTTTCAGGGAAAGAACACCGGATGAAGCTGAAATCTTATTGAATAATATGTTGACAAATGAAAATAATTGGGCACCTCCTGAGCCAGCTCCTGAGGCAACTCCTGTTCCAATTAATGATCCTATTCCTAAACCAACTCCGAAGAAGAGAGGTATTCTATTTCTCAGTCCCGAAGATATGCAAGAGGCAATGAAATCTATGAAATAAAAAGGTATTAAAGCTGAAGATGTTAAGAATTTACCTCCTATTGAAGAAATACATGGTCTTAATTTACCGCCCATGAAGAAATATATGATCTTAATCCTTTATTTATTGAAGAACCTCCAGACCTCGATAACCCGACACAGGTAGTAAAGGTAAATTCTCTCTATAGATATGATAAAACTGAAATCCCTCCTACTAAAATTGCTAGTCAATGCTTGGATGAGTTTGATAATTTTATGTTTAAGCAAGAAGACTTCAATGCTTATTTTGGTAGACAATTAAAACAAGATGCTGATATGATTAAATACTTGGGTGATTATATGGCTAATATTAGAGGAGAACTTAAGCTTGTTAGCAAACATGCTTCTATGGTTACCACTCAAGTAGAACAAGTACTTAAAGCTCAAAAAGAATTTCTCGATGAGATGAATAGTAAGAAAAATGATTATGCTGTTAAAGTGGCTACTAGAACTGGTAGAATGACTCAGGAACCTTTGTATCCTGAAGTCCACCCTAAGAGAATTGAGCAAGATTCTCAGAGAAATAAAATTGATGCACCTAGTTCTTCTAAAAAGAAGAAAAAGAAAAATGATAGAACTGTGGAAACTTCTAGTGAACCTATTGCTGAACCACCTGATAATCCAAATGATATCTCTATGTCTGATGCTGAAACGCAATCTGGTAATGAACATGAACCTAATGAAAATGTTAATGATGATGTTCATATTAATGCTCAACCTAGTAATGATAATGATGTAGAAATTGAACATGCTGTTGATCTTGATAACCCACAATCAAAGAATCAACGTTATGATAAGAAAGACTTTGTTGCTAGGAAACATGGTAAAGAAAGAGAACCTTGGGTTCAGAAACCCATGCCTTTTCCTCCCAAACCATCCAAGAAAAAGGATGATGAGGATTTTGAGCGCTTTGCTGAAATGATTAGACCTATATTTTTGCGTATGCGATTGACTGATATACTCAAAACAAATCCTTATGCTAAGTACATGAAAGATATTATTACAAATAAAAGAAAGATACCGGAAGCTGAAATTTCCACCATGCTTGCTAATTATACTTTTAAGGCTGGAATACCAAAGAAACTTGGGGATCCAGGAGTACCTACTATACCATGCTCCATTAAAAGAAACTATGTTAAAACTGCTTTATGTGATCTTGGAGCCGGTGTTAGTGTTATGCCTCTCTCTTTATATCGTAGACTTGATTTGAATAAGTTGACACCTACTGAAATATCTTTGCAAATGGCTGATAAATCAACTGCTATACCTGTCGGTATTTGTGAGCATGTGCCTGTTGTGGTTGCAAATGCTACTATTTTAACAGACTTTGTTATTCTTGATATTCCCGAGGACGATAGTATGTCTATTATTCTTGGAAGACCTTTTCTTAATACTGCAGGGGCTGTTATTGATTGCAACAAAGGCAATGTCACTTTTCATGTTAATGGTAATGAGCATACGATACACTTTCCGAGGAAACAACCTCAAGTTCATAGTATCAATTCTATCGGAAAAATTCCATCGATTATATTTGGAGGTTTTGAATTTCCTCGTCCCACTGTCAAGAAGAAATATGATATACTTATTACTGAGGATGTGCATATCCCTCTTGAGGTAACCTAGTGTTATTCAAAATTTCTCCGGTTTCATGTTAATCGGAATGGGGTTGTTAACAAGACTTGATCAACCTTGTTAATGGATTCCTTTTGACGAGCATGAGATGGATGAAACTAGAAGCACAACCTTCTGTATCCTCTCTATACTTTCTGTTATTTAGTTGAAATAAAGTAAAAATAAATAATTTTCTGTCTGTTATCTGATTATCCGTGCAATATAAAAATACCTCGAAAATAAAAGTTCTCCAAATGCCCTAAAAATTAAATATGATTTTTTATAGAATATTTGAGTATGGAACAAAGAACACACCAGGGGGCCCAACCACCTTGCCACGAGGGTGGAGGGCGTGCCCCCTGCCTCGTGGGCCCACGGTGGCCCTCCTCCACTTATTCTTCCAGCCACACACTTCATATTCCTCCCCCAAACACAAAAAACCAACTCAAACCCGAGTCCAAGCTCGTTTTGCTGCCATTTTCGATCTCCTTGCTCAAAGCACCTCTCACAAAACTGCTTGGGGAGATTGTTCCTTGGTATGTGACTCCTCCATTGGTCCAATTAGTTTTTGTTCTAGTTCTTTATTCATTGCAAATTTGTGTTGCTTAGGTGACCCTGTCCTTGAGCTTGCATGTCAAATTTATATGGTCAAAAGTAGTTTTGATGCATGATATAGGCCCTAGGCACTTGTAGGAGTAGTTGCTATCAATATTATTGAGTTTGGTTTACTTTTATTTTGAAGTTACTAATTTTTTAAGAATTTTTTAGAGGAAGAAATATGCTTAGGAAAATGTTCCAAGGTGGTTCTTCAAAGAAGCAAGGACCCAGGCTTGCAATGCGTGATGCTGACGAAGAGCCACCAAGAGACGCTCCAGTGCGTCCTTATGAGTGGCCTTCTGAAAATTTTATGGATCAAGCGGGAATTAAAGAAGAATTTAATGCATATTTGCATAATGCCGATCTTGAGGACTTTGAGGCAGACAAATGCCCCCAGTATCATGAGCTCACAAGCTCTTTTGTGAGGAGGTTTGAGTATTCATCTTCACGTAATTCTCCTTCAGTCATGTTTGATCTTTATGATAAATCTTATACCATGGACCTAGAGGATTTCACTCTTGCTTGCAAACTTCCACAATGGGGTAGTGTTAGGGATCCCCCTAAATATGAATTTAGAAACTTTCTTGCTAGTATAACTGTAGGGAATCCAGAGATATAACGCAAGCTACCTTAGGGAGCATTCACTTTCCTGCTATACATTATTTTGCTCTCTTCATAGGTAGGTGCATAAATGCTAAGGATGAAGCATGTCACATGTGTGTCCCTGACCTTAGCATTCTCAGGAGTGCTGTGTCAGGAGACCAATCTTATCATATGGGAGCCATTGTAGCTCGTAGGTTGCATCATAATAGACATAATGGAGATTTCTTTGGAGGAATTTATGCAACCCGCTTAGCCAAATTTCTTGTGATAGACGTTCGTGAAGGAGACATGGAGTTGCCTCCTGCTTATTTAGATTTTGATTCTATGGTTTCCCACCATTTTGTCGAGAGGAACGAATCACCTCTCCAGTACCGACTAATCTTTGACAGACGCCTGTTGTCCATATTACTCTCCCTGCTCCTGCTTTCTTTAATTATCAGGCAAGAGTAGGATATACTATTACTAGAGAGGAGGCAGATGAGTACGAGAGGAGAGCGGAGGCCGCTCGTCGCCACGCTGCAGCTCAGGAGGCGATAGCCGCTGCATCTCAGTACGACCCCAACTATTATTATGGATATCAGCCAGGCCAGCTGTGGCCATAGACCAACTTAGGCCAAAAGCCTAAACTTGGGGGAGTACGTATTTCTCACCGACATTACATTTATGTTCACACACACTCATTGCTAGATGTCGGTGCTCCTATGTTTTCATTGTATCATCCATGCTAGTTTATTTTCTTTTATGCTTCTTCTTGTGTGTTTGATAAACCTTAAGAAAAAACCAAAAAAAATTAGTTGTAGCTTTTAATTAATTTACTTTCCATGCTTGTAGTAGTAATTAAAAAGAAAACCCAAAAATATTTCCTGTTCTCCTTTTGCTTGTTGGGAGCTTTCCCGTGTAAATAGTTTTATTTCTTTTCTTTTCTTTGGGGGTCAGTAGGAGAAGACCTTGATTAAATTGTTGAAGTGGATCTTACATGCATTATTGTTTATCTGCCAAAAGAGCCCATATTGCCTTGTCTTCTCCTGTTTATTGAATGCTCGCAGATTCCAGCTTAGTCCAAGCACGTGCACTCTTATTATTATTCACATCGTTCGGTCGTGCAAGTGAAAGGCAATTGTGATGATATATGATGGACTGACTGAGATGAGAAAAGCTGGTATGAACTCGACCTCTTTTGTTTTTGTAAATATGATGAGTTCATCGTTCTTGATTCAGCTTGTTATGAATAAACATGTTTGCAATGACAATTAGAGATCATAGTTGCTTGTGCCATGCTTGATTAGCTATGAGTTATAATGATTTACCTTGCGTGCCAACATGCTATTAAAATGGTTATTATGTGGTATGATAGCGTGGTATCCTCCTCTGAATGATTTAAGTGACTTGACTTGGCACATGTTCACGCATGTAGTTGAAACAAATCAACATAGCCTTCACGATATTTATGTTCATGGTGGATTATATCCTACTCATGCTTGCATCCAATGTTTATTAATTTTAATGCATGTACATGGCTGTTGTCGCTCTCTAGTTGGTCGCTTCCCAGTCTTTTGCTAGCCTTCACTTGTACTAAGCGGGAATACTGCTTGTGCATCCAAACTCCTTAAACCCCAAAGTTATTCCACATGAGTCGACTATACCTTCCTATATGCGGTATCTACCTGCCGTTCCAAGTAAATTTGTATGTGCCAAACTCTAAACCTTCAAATAATCATCCTGTTTTGTATGCTCGAATAGCTCATGTATCAACTAGGGTTGTCTGTATCTTGCATGTTAGGCGGGTTATTCTCAAGAGGAGTGGACTCCGCTCCCCACTCACGAGATAAAGGGCTGGTCACCGGGATGCCAGTCCCATGCTTTATGCAAACTACATCAAAATAATTGCAAACAAAACTCCCCCTGGGACCTGATGTATGTTGGAGGCACTCGTTGTTTCGAGCAAGCCATGGATTGATGTTTGTTGGTGGAGGGGGAGTATAAAGTTTACCATTCTGTTTGGGAACCGCCTATAATGTGTGTAGCATGGAAGATATCGCCATCTCTTGGTTGTTATGTTGACAATGAAAGTATACCGCTCAAAATGTTATTCACCTCTATTTCAAAACCGAGCTCTGGCACCTCTACAAATCCCTGCTTCCCTCTGCGAAGGGTCTATCTATTTACTTTTATGTTGAGTCATCACCCTCTTATTAAAAAGCACTAGCTGGAGAGCGCAGCTGTCATTTACATTCATTACTGTTAATTTATATTGGGTGTGACTATGATTGGATCTCTTTTACCATGAATTACAATGTCTAGTCAGTCCTTGATCTTTAAAGGTGCTCTACATTTATGTTTTGCGGTCTCAGATAGGGCTAGCGAGATACCATCTTGTTATATCATATTATGATTGTTTTGAGAAAGTGTTGTCATCCGAGATTTATTATTATGGCTTGCTAGTTGATTATGCTATTGATATGGGTAATCATGAGACCTAAGAATTATTGCAAATGTGGTTAGTTATAATCTTTGCTGAAAATTTGAAATGCTAGCTTGACATATTTACAACAAGAGCAAACAGAGTTTGTAAAGTTTTTCTTTATTTCTTTCAGTTTGTCAACTGAATTGCTTGAGGACAAGCAAGGGTTTAAACTTGGGGGAGTTGATATGTCTCCAACGTATCTACTTTTCCAAACACTTTTGCCCTTGTTTTGGACTCTAAATTGTATGATTTGAATGGAACTAACCCGGACTGACGCTGTTTTCGGCAGAATTGCCATGATGTTGTTTTATGTGCAGAAAACAAAAGTTCTCAGAATGACCTGAAACTCCATGGGATATCTTACAATAAATAATAAAAAATCATCGCCAAAGATGAAGACCAGGGGGCCCACACCCTTCTCACGAGGGTGGGGGCACCCCCCCTAGGGCGCGCCCCCTACCTCGTGGGCCCCCTGGAGACCCCCCCGACTCCAACTCCAACTCTATATAACTGCTTTCGGGGAGAAAAAAATAAGAGAGAAGAAATCATCGCGTTTTACGATACGGAGCCGCTGCCAACCCCTAAAACCTCTCGGGAGGGCTGATCTGGAGTCCGTTCGGGGCTCCAGAGAGGGGGATTCGTCGCCGTCGTCATCATCAACCATCCTCCATCACCAATTTCATGATGCTCACCGCCGTGCTTGAGTAATTCCATTGTAGGCTTGCTGGACGGTGATGGGTTGGATGAGATTCACCATGTAATCGAGTTAGTTTTGTTAGGGTTTGATCCCTAGTATCCACTATGTTCTGAGATTGATGTTGCTATGACTTTGCTATGCTTAATGCTTGTCACTAGGGCCCGAGTGCCATGATTTCAAATCTGAACCTATTATGTTTTCATCAATATATGAGAGTTCTAGATCCTATCTTGTAAGTCTATAGTCACCTATTATGTGTTATGATCCGTTAACCCCGAAGTGACAATAAACGGGATACTTACCGGTGATGACCGTAGTTTGAGGAGTTCATGTATTCACTATGTGATAATGCTTTGTTCCGGTTTTCTATTAAAAGGGGGCCATAATATCCCTTAGTTTCCATTAGGACCCCACTGCCACGGGAGGGTAGGACAAAAGATGTCATGCAAGTTCTTTCCCATAAGCACGTATGACTATATTCGGAATACATGCCTACATTACATTGACGAATTGGAGCTAGTTCTGTGTCACCCTATGTTATGACTGTTACATGATGAACCGCATCTGGCATAATTATTCATCATTGATCCGATGCCTACGAGCTTTCCATATACTGGTTTACGCTTATTTACTTTCCCGTTGCTATTGTTGCAATCACTACAAAATACCAAAAACATTACTTTGCTTTCATTACTCTTTTGTTACCGTTACCATCACTATCATATCACTTTGCTACTAAACACTTTGCTGCAGATACTAAGTTTCCAGGTGTGGTTGAATTGACAACTCAGCTGCTAATACTTGAGAATATTCTTTGGCTCCCCTTGTGTTGAATCAATAAATTTGGGTTGAATACTCTACCCTCGAAAGCTGTTGCGATCCCCTATACTTGTGGGATATCACTCCTCCACCCCCTTCCCCCTATATATAGGGAGGGAGAGAGAGGGAAGCCACACACCCTTCCCCTGGCGCAACCCTCTCCCTCCCCAACACCTCCTCCTCCGTAGCGCTTGGCGAAGCCCTGCCGGAGAACACGAGCTCCATCACCACCACGTCGTCGTGTTGTCGAAGTTCTCCCTCAACTTCTCCTCTCCCCTTGCTGGATCAAGAAGGAGGAGACGTTACCGTGTTGTACGTGTGTTGAACGCGGAGGCGCCGTTCTTCGGCGCTTAGATCGGAATCGACCGCGATCTGAACCGCTGCGTGTGCGACTCCACCAACCGCGTTCTTGTAACGCTTCCACTTAGCGATCTTCAAGGGTATGAAGATGCACTCCATCTCTCTCGTTGCTAGTATCTCCTAGATTGATCTTGGTGACACATAGGAATTTTTTTGAATTATTGCTACGTTCCCCAATAGAGGATCCGTCGCGCACGTCTAGAACCGCAAGACGGGAACCCCGGCGTCCCGTTCCGATGAACCCTAGCACTCGGCGCAATGGCGTACGTAGGGCAAAGAACGATCTCGCCTCTGCATGTATCGGTGCACGCAGTCCTGGTGGGTTTCAGAATAGCCTGTGCCTCATACCCAACTATCTCCGGCCCAGCCAGCTGCGGCCTAGTATCTGACAGATGCGGCCCATCACGGCCCAAGATCAAATTCAAACGGACCTCCCGAGCCACCTTGATCCCGATCCCGGGGATCGACGGCGCGGTCTCCGCGGCCACCGCCGGCGGTGGTCTGGCCAACTTCCGGTGCACCTGCCTCTTCTTCTTAACCGTGATCCACGAGTCCGGACGAATTAAATCGAAAAGCGTAAGATTCGGAAGACGTACCTTAGGTAGGGGGCCCTTCCATGGCCCGATCGCCGTCGCCGCCGTTCTCCGGTGAACAACGCGACGGACCATCTCCTTCCTCTTGCCCGTGTGAAGCCCAACCATCACTGGATTGTCCACCGAGAAGACCTTGTCGACCATCGTGCCTACCTCGTCTTCGTCATAACCAGAGTTCGGAAACTCACAAATCAGATCCGACGGTGTCGGCGACGGCGGTGAGGCCGCCGGATCATCTCCGTCACCATTCGCATCATCCTCATCCGATCTGGCCAGCGCCCAGAACCGGCCGCCGACGCACGAGCGAGCCGCAGTTGACGAGGGCGGCGCCCCCGCGATCGCTGCTCCGGTCGCCCCCGGAGTCGCCCGCGCCCATGCCCCCATGTCCTTAGTTGAGGCGCAGATGTTGAGGCTCGGTTGCCCGCACCACGACGACCCCTGGGTAGCTAGGTTGGCGGAGGATTTGAAGCCACCACCGCCGGAGTTCTGGAACTGCACCATGCGCTGGTCAAAGTTGCTGAGCATGGAGAAGATTTCGTCGAGGGAGGCGGGGCTGACGCGGGCGGAGACGAGGGGCTGGTACTCCAGATCCAGCCCATGAAGGATGTACGAGATCAGTTCACGATCAGTTGTGAACTGATCTCGTACATCCTTCAAGCTGCCGTTCAAAATTGCTGCCTTCGCTGGAGCCGCCGCTAGAGCCGCTGGAGCCGCCGCTCGAGCTTGCTGCCGCAACCCTCTAAGCCCCCAGCCTACCACCGCAGTCGTTGGTTGCCCGCCTGGTCCTCGCGACCCGGCCAGCCGCCGCCGCGCTAGCTTAGGGTTGCGTCACGGTCTGGGTCGAACGTGCGTGTGCGTCGTTTTTTTCCTCATGTGTGTGGGCGCTCGATCGAATCGATCTTGCCTGCTTGATCTCCACCGGGCACCGGCTACTGGCCCAACATCCTGGATGCGTCGTCCAATCAGGCCAGCATTGGCTGCGGTTGAACAAGTGCAGAGCGTACAGATTGATAGATGCATACATATAATTTTTTTTTGCCCAAAATCAAGGTATTGCGGCTGCCATACCTTGCCCACCGGAGCCCTCCACCAGTGGGCAGACTTATTCATCATGCTATGTATGGAAGTTAGATTTGTTAGAAACTAATTATTGTTGCTTGAAGATCACACTCATATATGGATATGCAGCAAGGCCGAGCTATCTTAATATGCTGCTTTCGTTTCTCTGCATACTACAATTAAAATTGAGTTTCTTGTGATCGACAAATCAGAAACACATACTCCCTTCGTTTCAAAATAGATGACCCAACTTTATACTAAGTTTAGTACAAAGTTGGGTCATCTATTTTGGAACGGAGGGAGTACGTGAAGTTGTGTGGAAACATCTATACATTGAACCATTGGATGAGAAATTGTACGTGAACATGTCCGCTGAGAACTTATCCTGCCGAAAAGGATACAACTTTACAATACATATTGGGGAATGAGAGATGGATTGGGAACTTATGGAGAAGGGCATACATTTCCTTTTATTCATTTTGATGACAAGTATTTTCGAACGGAGGGAGTATAATTTTGGCCCATATCAATGTGAATTGGATTGAATGCAATATGCATCAGTCGTCGCAAAAGAGATATTAATACATAACCAGCAGCGTGCCTAATTGTTCATTAATTGAGAAGCCATAAGAAATAGTACCAAACATAAAATGGATTGAAGTAAAATTTAAATGATAAAGCAAAACAATTGCGATGGAATGTGGTTTAAGGGGCATTTGCTGATCTGGTTCTTTCAGTACTTGGACACTGTCTGGTAAGACATTTAAAATTTAACTTCTTGATGATCCTGTTGGTCAATTTATCCTAAGATGTTTGCATTCTTTTTCCTTTTTTCGAAAAGGGGAAAGACCTGGCCTCTGCATCATCATGATGCACACGATCATTTTTATTAAAAGGAAATAAATAGGTCTAAAACGTACATATTTGCATATCCTACATCTTTATATTATTCTCTGAAACCATACATGCAGATTAATAAACTTATAAAGGATGTACCATGTGACATATGTGATAAGCAATTCAAACCAATTCAAAAAAAAACTTGTAAAGGATGTTAGGATAGCAGGCCCTCTCAGGCCATCCACGCGGCCAGCAATTGCAAATCACGTCCAGTTTCACTTCATTCCCTGCCTAGCCTCTGTCGCTGACGGGCGGGCCCTGGGGTCGTGGGTCCGTCGATGGGAGCCTATAGAGAGTATCCCCTTTCATTCCCCAATCCGCTGCCTCCTCTTCCCCGGACCCTCCCCAAATTCCCGCCTCCTCTCCTCCTTCCCACTCCGTCGCCTCTGCACCCTGGCCGTCGTCCCTCATCAGCCGCCGCCGGCCTTCTCGCTGGGGTGGAGGAGTAGGGGATCCCACCAGATCCGACCTGCAGGCAAAGGGCGACGGCGGGGGCGCTTGATTCTATCCAGCACCAGCTCCATGGACCGGTCCATGCAGGAGAGAGAGGAGGGAGAAAGAGAGAGCAAAGAGGAGTGGCGGATGACGAGAGGAGGGAGAAAGAGAAAGGAAATAGGAGAGGGAGGCTCAACAGCGGACGGGACAGGGTCGCCGGCCGGTGTCGGCCTGCGCCGGCGAGGTCGCTCGCCCAGTTGCCAAGGAGGGAAAGGCGACGGGGACCGGCATCCGGGGCGGCGGCGGCGGGACTGCAGGAACTGGCCGAGGTGGTCCTCGCCAAACAAGCGGGTGGCAGCAAGGTATAGAAGCGGGCACCCGTGTGATTTGTTCTGTGTTGATTTCTCCTTTTGTCGATTTCGTGGTCAAAACAACGGCATATTTTTTTTCATTGGTTGATTTGATTTGGGGCTGATTTTCCCCTAGATTCCTTCCTCTTACAGTTCCTTTCCAACTTGTTGTTCATGGCTTGCTTCCCAACCACAGGTGCTCCCCACGGTGAGGAATGGACGCGCTCAACGCCTTCCTTCCCAACCAGGTGCTCCTGTATCTCTCTCTACTAGTAAGATGCCCGTGCTATGCTACGGAATCACAAAAAAAGTTGTGAGTGCAATCCTAGGGGACAAGAAAAAAAATGTAGCAAGACACCAATCAAAATGATGTCATATATTTGATCGGTACACACTGAGAACAATCAAACATACGGGCTTCCGTTTATCAAGCATAGTGTATCCTTGTTTTAGCTATTTGCTCAACACATCAGCGCCAACAATATTAGCTCTTGAGCCCTCGCGTCATCTATCTTATCACCTAAAAAGATATCTAACAATCAGTATGTATAATGGTCCGTAGTATATTTAGGCAAAGGAAATATTAACGAGCCTGTAGAGGATCTGTAGTATTTTGGCAAAGGACTTTTCTTTTGGCAAAAGTGTTAAACTGCAATATTTGTTTCGCAAGTGGTCAGAAGCACACATATTCCCTAAACTGAAAGATAGCTACTCAGGTCCTCAATGCACTAAACATCCTAAATTATAATTATTGGCTGACAACACTGAAACCGGTATCAACATAAACAAACCGGTATCATTTTTTAGGGGAAACTAAAACTGCCGAGAAACCATATACTGCAGCAAAATCTGATTTGCCGTGTCGTCTCCAGTTCTGCTTTGAGGGATCATTCTCATCTCCGACCATGGTGGACCAGCCCATGATGTGGTGCGTTTGGTTGACTATCTGACACAATGAGCTTGGGGTAGAATTTCCCCCGCCACGTATCTAAACTAATTAAGATAAATGAAGGTATACTTCAGAAGCATATACTGTCATGTAGGTATAAGAGTATACTGTCATGAAGAAAAGATACACACAGTTTACCCTGTGATTCCAAGCATATACTAACTTCAATATCAGAATTTACTTGCAGGAATTAAAAACTGATATATGAACTCACATGATCAAGGAGATGGAAGGCACAAGTTAAAACATGAAAAATCTATCTAAAGCAACATTGCACTCATTATCACATATTTGACCACACATCAAAAGGTTATTACTAATTCTACATATCTTTCATCAATTAGCACATCCAAATAGATCTCACACAACTACGCAAGTATGTTTTTTTGTTGTAAAAGGGGCTATTTCAGATTGCGTTCAATACAAAATAATATATAGTGGACTGGGAAGTTAAATTACTTGATACAAAGAAGAGAAAAAGCTTATCTCTCTTTCTTTAATGTGTGACTCGAGAACTTCTCTACTTACAAATAATATTTAGCCATGCTTGATCATCCTCCTCTAGACCTTGCACCAAATCATCTCAAGTACAAAAATCTGACAAATGTCGCAATGAAAAAGGGTATGAATATTGAATAGCAAATCCAATACCAACCTGAGGGGATGGATACAGTGAATTTCACCAAGAATGAGCTACAAGTTTCTGCAAAGAATTAAGTAGAATGTCCAAATCTGCATGTGACAATGTACTTTGCAGATCCACAAACAATTCGTTCCTAAACATTTCACAAATCACATGTTTAGGAGACCACAATTTCAATCATGAGCGGATCTGATACGCAACTATACTCCAAAAAGTCAGCCACCTTTTTTGATCTGGTAGGAGAAACACATGACTTATGGGGGGACGAGAGTGGTTGGGGACAGTCACAGTGGCTCGAGGTAGTTGACACTGGCGCGGCTTGGACGAGCAGGTTGCCCCCGGAAAAAGTCCTCCGCATCTGCGATGCCCAGGCTGACTCATAGCGTTCCTGCTGCTCGTAGCCTCCATTGGCAGCACAGAAGGAAGGGACTCATGTTGGAGGTTGAGAACCAGAGCATGCATAAAATGGAATCAACCCCAACAATCACAAACGGAAAACAAAGTACTTACTATATACTCTGTCTCTGACGACCTGCACATGGCAGCAGCCGCTAGCCCACCACTATCCTCTTCGTCTCCGACGACCTATGCGGCCAGATCTAGAAGGAGAGGTCCTCGGTAAACCTTGGAGACAAATGTAACTATAGCTATAGGGAGAAGTAGAAGTTAGCAAATTCAGCAGCAGCAAACACACCAGCGGTACAGCCCAAGCTTGTCCTGTTCCAGATCGAGCACTCTCAGTACTGCCTCCTCTTCCCAGCCCACCCCTTCTTCAACCAGCAAACACAACAGTAGCAGAGGATCTCATCCTACGACAGCGTACGGTCCCGCAACTTCTTCTCCAGCTCCCTCGCGAGGTGAGGAGTGATGGCTTGCCTCACATCGTGGGCCTCAGGCCCATGTCGGCGAGGTGGGTGCAAGGCAGGCCGGCAGGCTGGCGCCGCCCACCAGGCGCCGCTGGGTCACGCGCTGGACACGAACGAACGCAGGCGAGCAGGGGGGCGATGCGGCGGCGCCTGCCATTGGGGCATAGGACACATGTGGCAACAAGGGACTTGGCGGCGAGGCTGGGCTCATGGTGGACCGGATCCAGAGCGAGGAAGGTCCGGGAGGCAGCGGAGGCGAGCGGTGACGCGAGACCCGGCAGCGGAGCTCTGTCTACGGGCGGGCATAGTTGGGGGAGCTCAGACCTTGGGTGTGGGGGCAGTGGCGGAGCTTGAAAGAAAATGCTGGGCGGGCCAAACTAAACAAGAGCACAATTTTTTTTGAAAGTCTGAATCATAAGCATCAGTATGATTACCGGATGGAGCAAGTAGTATGTATATATACAGCAAAATATATTTTAACCCTGAACCACTATTAAGTTAGTTAATACAAAAGCTTTGAGACATTGGACATGTGACTTGCTCACATACTACAAATCAACTCTCCAGTCACCCTTGCTTCTAAAATCTGCAAGGACATCTTCGTGGTTGTAGTTCTCTAGAATTCCACCCTCTATGTGAACTAACAGATTATTGGCAAGATTCTCATCTTCCAGGGTGTTGCTGCAAGAACTCAATACCTTGGAATGTAACAGCTTCATTTGTTCGAACCTATTCGTACTGGTTTTGGTTATGTTGTTCCAATTCAAGCAACGGCAATATCTGGTTTTCCTGAACTCGAGTTATGTCATCTCTCTTTTCCTTTTAAAAACCAAATCAATTCTTCTCTGAGATTGATTTTCCTTGCCCATGATTACCTGTGTTGCAATTTGTATAAGATCAGCCTATTCACTTTCTTATCAAATGGACACAACTATTTCTTATCAGCAGTTCAACACTGGACACTAAAAACAGATGAATAGTTGGCACTAATGGTTAGAAATTCCACTGGACACTCAACAGGATTCTGTACAGGTGGAATTCCATATGGATAAAATCTGTTTCTTATAAACACTGGACACTGAAAATAGATGAGTTCATGACTCATGAGTAGATGTAAAGAACTGAACAAAAATGATAAAAATGGGGAATTACCTCTTGCTTCTGACAGTTGCTCTACTCTTGGAGGATAGTAGGAGACTGGAGACTAGGATAGCTCATCCAGTGATCTGCTCACGCGCCGGCCGCCAGGAGTGGTTCGGCAAGCCACAGGCCAGTAGCACGACGGCGTGGCCGAGCTCGAGCAGATGTCATCTGTGAGCAGGTACAAAGAGTCGGGGGAAGGGAGGAAAGCAAGGGGCTGAACCGTGGCTGTGAGATACAGGGATTCCGGCGAGAGAGGATAGACGCCGTCGGTTCGCCGGCGGCGGCGGCTTGCTCGTGTGCTCGCTGCTCGACTGTGGGACAGTTTGGGAATTGGGGATTAGGGATTCCTAGCGCTGCATGCCTCTGCGGCTGCTCTGTGCGTGAGTCTCTGAGAGAAAAACCGAGAGGATGCACGTGGGCTGGGCTAGTGGCTTGGAGATGCCTATATAAATTTTTTTGGGTCAAAATCCTGGGCGGGCCATGGCCCGGTTTAGCCCCTACAGAGCTCCGCCCCTGTGTGTGTGTGTGTGTGGGGGGGGGGTGTCGCCCAATTCAACTCCGACTGTCGCTGGGAAAGAGAGGCGAGGAACTTTGGGGGGGTCTAGAAGATTCTTTATCTTTCTCGAGATGTTGTGAATGGGATGTCCCTGCTCTAAAATTATGTCTGAACACAGGGTGTTTTTGCAAAATTTCAAGTGGCACGTGGCTTGTCTTGATCTTAGCCATACATTCAAGATCAGACGGTATATATGACGTGAAGGCAGGCACACCATCACCACCAACTCGCTTTCTTATAGGTGTAGAGATGTGTTGTGTGATGAATGTGTGGTAGTGGGAGTGGGATAGGGAGAGGTAAAGAGAGAAGATTCCAAATGCAATGGAAGGGAAATTTCAATCCAAGTTTAAATTTCATTAGGCATTCATATTCTTAATTTGATCTTCTAAATTTTTGGCTAGGTGTATAAACATACATGCACATGTATATCTAATTGGATTGTTAGCTGAACATTTTCTCTAATGTACATCTCTGAAATTACTAATATGTGGGTTTCCTAAACATGATATTTGCAGATATGAGAAAGAAGAAATAGGACCAAGAAAATTAGTTGCTCATATATTCATGTGTCGTGCAGAGAAGAACCCGAATGGAGAACTTGGTATGCCGAGTAATATGCATGTACAGAATTATCATCATAGCAAATAGAATTATTTGAATATTGTTTGGAGGATAACAATTCCTCAAATTGGCTCATTTAATTTAGACAGTACGCCCAGTTATTGTTGTCTTGGTTACTCCATTCACTACAAAAAAATACACTTCCGTGATGATACGTGTTTGTCACAGTAGGTCGCATTTTTTGTCATGCATGTACATCCATGAAAAATTTATGACAGAATCAAGATAGTCATATATGTGCTGTCGTAGAAGTGTTCCATGACATCACCAAAATTATCATCACGGAAGTGTCCACTTCCATGACGATAAATCGTGCATCACAGAAGTGCTTTCGTTAAGGGTGACCGACACGTGGCATCCACCGTAACGGAACACCGTTAAGCTATCGGGTCGGGTTTTGGATCCGATAACCCGTTAACAGCCCCGACCAATGGGAAATTTTCATGTGTAAAATTCTTATTGGCCGGACGAAACACGTATTAGCTCGTCAGTGGGTCAGATAGGCGCCTATGATATGTCAACACATGGCACGGCCCAACAGTGGCCCATTTAGCTTACAAACCTGGCCTGTTTGACTTGGTCAAAAGTTAACGGGCTGGCCCATGAAAAGCCTATTAACGGTCTCTTCACAAATAGCCCATTTTACGGCCCGTTAACTCACGGCCCATTAGGCCCTAAAGGAAATCGGCCCAACAATGTCATGTGGGCCGTCGAATATAATACCAGCCCATTTCAGTTTTGGCCCATGTGTGGCCCACGACGTCTTTCGCCCCATATGAGGCCTTCCTATCTTTCGGCCCATTACAAGCCCACGGTGACTCTAGCCCATAATGAACAGTAACTTTCTTTATACCTGTTAACGGCCCGTGATTTATATGGGCTGTTTCCAGCCCGTGTTAGCTTTCGGCCTATTGACGGCCCATACGTTCTTGGGCTCCTTTTCGGCCCTCGATTACTTCCGGCCCGTTACTGGCCTGTTCCCCTAATGGGCCAAATTCGGCCCATGGCAAGAGTCGGCCCGTTACTGGCCTGTTCCACTAATGGGCCAAATTCGGCCCATGGCAAAAGTTAGCCCGTTACTGGCCTGTTACCCTAATGGGCCAAATTCGGCCCATGGCAAGAGTCGGCCCGTTTCTGGCCTGTTAACCCGTTGCGCCGTTTCCAGCCCGTCCTATATTCTGGCCCATTAACGACCCGTTATGCTGTGACAGAATTAATCCTCTGCTGTCCTATAGCCTGTTAACGGCCTGTTACCGTGCTGGGCCGATAATAATTACGCTCGATTATGGCCCATGTAGACCCATTTATCCGACGACCCGAGGCCCACCGATTACAGGCCCATTTATCAACGGCCCGTAGGAGGCCCATGGATCCTACGGCCCGTATATGGCCCATGGTAGTTGCGGCCACTAGCAAACCAGGGAAAAAGAAGAGTAGGAAATAAATAAGGCCGAAACTAACGCTAGGCTATTAAGGCGATTGCGCATATTACATCCACTCGGCATCAAAGATCGCCACTAGTGCAGATATAGGGAACACCCTACACTATACAAAAATGGCTTGCTGTTTTCTTCAGGCGGTGGCTGCACGTTAAGAATAAATTTTGTATCGCACCAAAACAAATTACACTATATAACAAAAGGAAGGTTGGCATAAAACTTAACAGTTTAGCAGATAAATGCACCACCAGAAGTTCAGAAGCTCAGTTCATTTGACCTGACTGTTACGTTTTCATGCTGTATTGTCCGATGGAGCACCATAACCCTCGCCTTCATTTCCCCTAGGCTCCTAAACAACATAGCAAATGTCTGATAGTCTGGTTTCAAAACCATGCATATCTTGACGACATTGAGCAATGTTTCTCCTTGTTTCACAAAGGGTCTCTGTTAGGGAATGGACTTGTGTCTGGAGCGCAGATACAACATTGCTTTGAGTTTGCATATCTTGATCATGAGGCAGTTTGGACGATATTGCCTTAACAACCAACCCAGTATTACGCAGGAACGTGCTTTTGGCACTGTTAGTGGACAGGTACTGACCCGCTGCAGCAAGAGCTGACATTGCAGTTATAGTTGCCTGGCCACCTTCAGAAGGTGGCGGTTCCACCATTTTTCCATAGCTCGCTGAAAAGTTGAGGTTTTACATTAGTAGTACCAGAATAGAAGATATTAAGGAGGCATTAAAACCAAACAAAATAGCTTTGGTCTATATACAGAACTTATTCTGGTGAACCCATGTAAAATACTAGTTGTATTTTATTGTAAAGTACATAATAAAACCAGGTTCCAAACATATGACCATGTACCATCGCTAATGTATTGTCTATTTCTTCACATTGTATTGAAGGCTAATGATAAAGAGACGAAGTTTATAATACAGTAAGCATAGTATGACGTCATTCATATCACAAAACAACTGAGAACAGACAAACATGCAATTGTAACGTTGTGTGGGCAAGTCCAGCACAGAACTAGATTACAGGTCAAGATCAAAGGAACATCACTCCTCTCTTTTAAACCTTGTAAGATGCAATGATACGCTAAGACAATTGTGTATAAAATTGAAAAGAGTAATAGACATTGGCTGCAAACCATGCAGTTTAAGGCACAAGTCAGAGTAAGTAGTAGTTAAAATGCATGAGGATTAAGGACTTACAACAGCGGCATTGACTGGTGTAGTCATGCCCTTCTTCATGCTAGTGTGACAGTCCTTGAAGATTTCCACAGCATTTGGTTCAGGTACTTTTTGGTCCTTGCGGGCTTTCCTCTGCATTTGGAACAAGTCAATATAGATCTGATAATATGGTACAGCGAAAAGAGTGAAACAACAGCTAATTACAAGAGCCTCGCAGTGTGCAATATAGCTACGAGATCTTGTCGTCTGTTGGAATTTCACTTTCGTACGGTTGGCCTTGTTCTTTGAACAGTTCACCTACAAGAAGATAGATTTATGTGGCACATGCGTAAATAGGACTTCAACATGTGATTTGATGACATATATATAATGTACCTGATACTTCGGATCTGACCAGTGTTTAACGATGCCTCTCCAGTCTTCATCAGATATATTTTCCACTAGAGATGGTTGGGCAAGTTCACTGTTAGCCTTGCCTTCAAAGTGAGTTTTCCTCAAGTTATACCGATACTGTCGCAGAGCAGACTTGAAAACATGGGTGCAAGCTTGTCTGGTTGCATCATCTTGACTATCCAACTTGAACCTCATCTGTTGAAAATTATGGGAGTCTCATTATCAGTAACCTAGAAAGTATTGGACAGAGCAAGACGATATTACTAGTTTCCATACATAACCATACTTACAGATAAATGGTCGAGGAAGATGTTGAACTGGGTTTCGTCTTTGTCATTCCTGTACTGAATCCATGTTGGGAGGATACGTATATGACACCTAACAGCAACCGCTGCCTCTGATACTAACTTGGCTGACTCTGTAGCATCACGTGACCTTTTTAAACCTGCCTCAAAACGGATCTCCATTCTTCCTCCTCTATATTTAGTTAACCTATCGAGCATTATCCCTGATGTTTGTTTTCTCTTGCGCCTAGGTGCTAGTCCAACAACAAACATAGGAAGTGTTAGTGTACATCAAACTGTGAGACTACATATAAAGAAGCATGCAACTGTAACTTGACTCCAGCAACTACCTTCTTGCTGTTGAAGCTCACAAGGTTCATCTGATATTGCCAACTCGTCTTGTGTCAAGAGTGCTTGGGAAGTAGTGTCAGGTGGCAAGGGAGCTTGGGAATGTGCTGCTAGCTCAGTTGACGCACGAGTACGTCGTGCAACTGGTAGTATTGTGGTAGGTGTTGCAAAAACTAGGGCTATCTCTGCTTGTTTGGTGGCAGCTATTTGTTTCTGTTTGTCTTTTTTTGCAACTCGTTAAGCATGGGATGCCGTGTTTGTAGAATTTTCTGCTGGACTTTGACCTTCTATTGCACCATCAGTACCAGCAGAATCTGCAGGATTCATCCGCTTCTCATTCCCTGCCATTCTGTGTTTCTTCCTCTTTCTCTGTGCCATGTTAAGTCAAGCCGACAAGAAAAACGAATAACGATTTAGTTCTTCAGAACAAATTGATGCGTGATACAGACGAACTGAACTTTGATGTTAGACAACCACATGATAGGAGGATGTAATATGTATGAAAAATAGGACGAAAGTGATAAACAGAACTATGATGTGTAAACTAAGAAGAAGAAATTTCACCAAATTAGAAGCAATGCAATGGAAGGTAGAGACCATATGAAAGATGCTACAAATATCGCTCTGCCAAGTTAACAGTGTCTCATCATAAATGGCGTTTAAACAAATGTGTAGCAGTACAAGAAATAAATCGAATGCAAGATGCAAACAACATCACACTATCATGTTAGAGGTCTCTCGTCATTAGTGCCATTGCATATTCACATCATTGCATATTCACAGTTTATGATGTGTAAATTAAGGGGAAGGCATTTCAACAAATTAGAAGCAATGAAAGCTAGACATCATATGAATGATGCAACGAATATCACTCTACCAAGTTAAAACTGTCTCATTAGAAGTGCCATTTCAACAAATTAGTAATACAAGCTAGAAAAGAATGTGAGATGTAACCTATATCACACTCCGAAGTCAAATGTGTCTTATGATAAGTGATTGTTGCAGGTTACACAACAGTAGTAATTTGATGTAAGAACATGGTGTGATAGACAGATATTGTATGTTCTAGAAACATGAACACATGTCTTATTCAAGTATAATGTGTAAAGTAACAGATGGAATTCAATAAAATTAGAAGCAATACAAGCTAGACATCACACATAACATGCAACCACATATAACAGTGCCAAGTTAGAGGGAGCACCGGTGATGCTGCACTAGGGGAGACGTGCTCATCATAAACATAGCTTTGTTGAGTGTCTATGCATGTGTTGTCTTGGAAATCATCTTGGGGGTGTGGAGGGGTAGAAACTGTAGAGGCCCTCCGTTCGGAAGAATCACATTTATTCGCTGCCTTGCTAACTTCCTTCCGCTTTATTGATTTTGAATTGTCAAGTAAAACCGACAAGAAAAAGCAATAAAATTCTCTCTTCAGAACTCATTCATGCATGATACTGACAATCACTACTTTGATGTAAGCCAAACACATGATACCAGGATGGAATATGTATGAAAAACAGGACGGCGTGGCATGTTCACAACTGTTTGTGTAAACTAAGGAGAAACCATTCCAGCAAATAAGAAGCAATGCAAGCTAGACACCACATGAAAGATGCAACCAATATGACTCTGCCAAGTTAAAAGCGTCCCATCATAAATGGAATTTCAACAAATTAGAAGCAGCGCATGCTATAAATTATATGAAAGATGCAACTAATATCGCACTGCATATACTAAAGGTGTATCGTCATGTTGATTGATGTGGGATACAAAAAAAACAATAGTTTTATGTAAGGACATGCTTAATAGACAGATGTACTATGTACTAAATACAGGAAGGCATGTCACATTAACAGGTATAATGTATAAGCTAAGCAGACTAGCACATGTAGTTTAACCAGATTGGAAGAATTACAATCTAGACACCATATGCAACACGCAACCACATATCACGCTGCCAAGTTAGAGCAAGCACCTGCGATGCTAGTGTAGGGGAAATGCTGTAATCAACTACAGAGCTATGTTCACTATCTTCATCTAGCATTTCTGTTTCTTGAGAATCATGTCGGGAGGCTGACGCTGCATTCTTTAAATGAGGAGTAGTCCCCTTGCCTGCCTGCCTCGTCATAAGTGATTGATGAGGGATACACAAGAACATTAGTTTGATGTAAGAACATGGTTAATACACAGATGTACTAGTATGTACCAAAAACAGACAGGCATGTCATATTCAAAGGTATAATGTGTAAGCTAAGCAGATGCAATTTAACCAAATTGGAAGCAATACAAGCTAGACATCCGGCTGGAGTGGTGAGCATGATCATCTAGGACCTGAGAGCCTGGTGGGAGGCGGGCTGCTTCGCCACCATCACAGCTTTTTAGTTGGCTTCCAGGTGATGCCTATCTTTGCTGGGCTTGTCACTGGCTCGGCCAGTGCCCTGACTAGTTATTTGTCTTCTGGTGCTCACGGGATGGTGGTTCATGTAAAAAAATAACTTTCCTTATCTTACCGACTTCGGCCTTTCGAATACAATCTAGATACCATATGGAACATGCAACCACATATGACACCGCGAAGTTAAAGCAAGCACCTGGGATGGTGGTTCATTGCGAGCGAGGTCATCAACTCCAGAGCTACGTTCCCCGTCTCCATCTGCTGACACTACGCCCTTTAAAGCGTTGAAACGTGTCTTGCCTAGCCGCACACCAAACTGGAGTGACTTCTCTATTTTCTTTTTGGCTTCTCTCATGGCAGCAGAGTCTGAAATACCCTTGCATAAAAACAGAACAGTGAGAGTAAGGGTGAAGTGTGTGCAGAACTAGTGCACTGTAAAAGTAGCAGATAACAGGTGGCTAAAAAATAAATGACAGGAGACATATGATAGCTCTACAACATTGCATGGCAAACAAAATTAGATTCTACTCTGTATGATTTTGTAATATATGAGCACAGGAAATGCAGGTACTCCTCCAGCACACCACCACATGTGGTCATATCTAAGATAACAGTCGACTGAAAATAAATAGGTCAGTCGATTTTTTTAATGAACCGCCCGATCTATAAGGAACGGGCAAATGGCCTTCGTCTACCTCCCGCCAGCCACTGTTGACGATCTTTCTTGAACCACCAACGACCACCGGCCCAGACCCCTGCCTCCGCTGCCCCGCCCTCCCATCGACCTCACACCACCGCCGTGCTTGGCAGCGCCCCCGGGCCATCCCTTTAATCCCGGTCGACCTCCAGATCGGGCGCCAGTAGCTCTAGGCCGCACACGCCCCTAAGATAAACACCAAGGCGCTGCTTCCCCGGCGTAATAGGCGTACTAGCGCCTGTTACACCGGGGAATGCTTCCGTTAATTGGGAATCAATTGGCCAGAAATTGAAATTCAGGGGGGCGACGGACCTCTAGCTAAGGTGAAATAGTATATGAGGAGAAACCTTGTGCATCACGAGTTAGTAGGAACATCTAATATCAAGAAGCGGTCAACTAGTGTCTTCTGTGGGATGAATACCGTGCAAGCAGGGATGTAAGATTTGCACGAATAAGGGAAGAGAAGTACCTTTTTCGGTTGCCGGTGTGGTCACCTCCACAAGTCGCACCGATTTTCTTCTTTTTACCGGGGAAACCGATGTTCTGGAGGGTGCAGGCTTGGACGAACCCATGGCCAAATTGTTGATTGTGTTGCCGTGGCCGTATGTCGGCGGAGGGGAAGCAGATCCGAGGCGCGAAGGACGACGTAGCAGGAACAATTCCGGTGTGCTGGAGGGTGGCGAAGTTGGAGCAGCAGCGGTGACGCGCAGGACGGCGTGGTTGAACTGGTTCGGGTACGGACGGCTCGGCCTCGGCTTCAACTACTAGCCGTGGAGGGCGTTGTGGTTGAGGTTGCGGTGGACGATGACTTCGGGGTATCGGCTTCGGCGTGATGGAGGAGGGCGGCGGTTGATGGGTGGGATGGGGTGGCAGACGGAGGACGCCGGGGTTTCGCGGCTGGTGGAGAGATAGTTTTGGCGCCCATGGAGTACGAATGGGGAATCAGATGGGTGGGGGGGACCATGTTTCGGTCTGGGACCCGCTTGTTTTTGGCTTTTTTGAACAGAAGATGGGACACGCTTGTTTGAAATTTGGGGAAAGTACAAACTTTGCCCCCCCCCTCTTAAATTTCGGACCTACTGCGGGTTGGGAGTAGGATGGTAATCCTAGGTGTCCCAAATAGTGGGCGGGAGCGATTTCGGCCGCGCGCATGTGTGCTTAGGCCGCCATTGTGTATGAATGTTTTTCGGATGCGGTTGCGTGGCGTCTAGATGAAGCTACAAACCTACCCCAGTTTAGACCATTGGACGTCGGGCCGGTAGGTTTCACGGGTCGGAGTTATTAGAAAAGTAATTTCCTTATACTACCAAACATTGGTCTCACGCGGTTTCGGGCGAGTAGAGGCTCTTTTGGCGCTTCGTTCGAAATTTTGAAACACAAGCATTCACGTTTAGAGTACTCTTGAACTATGAGGATTGACCTAAATATACAACGTTATATTTGACCTTGTATGTTTGAAAACCTCATTAAATTATCCGCTTCTTTTTGAAATTTTGACACTTGAAAATCCTATAACTACGATTATTTTGGAATGGAGGAGTTAATTTGAATCTATTTTGTACACGACTACATATGCTATTATGTACAAAATCAGAGCAAAGATTGGTGCCCCCATAATTTAGGTATGGTTTACAAATGCCATGATATCAAATTCAAATAATTGAATGGACTTCATGTTGAATTCGATTTTTTTAAACCACCTTAAGTTGAATTCAGATGTATGCTAGTTCATAGGTAGTATCTATTTATAATGTCCATTGTGTAACTTTGGTATGTATAATGTGCTTTACACACACAACATGAACTATACTCACGTTTATATTCGATTGCTAAAGCGATGCATTGTCTGGAATTCAAAATACTAACTATGTGGATCAATTGTGTCGAATAATAACATAGACATGCTCAAATTAGATAGAATCTAGATGTCTGATGGATCAATGACCGCTCCTTATGCGAATTGCAAATATCATGATCCCATCTTAATATTTGGATACAATTTATATCTTTAATCAATGTGTAGAGTAGTCTTTTACGTGTAGTTTCACTCTCCATCGGTGGTCTCTCACACATGCTCACACACTCTCTCCCGAGGTGTCTTTCTCGCACACATGCTCTAGATATAACCCTCCCTCCCTCTCATAACCATTTACAACTGTTTTCACTAACCTTTATCACAAGCACTCTTCCTCTCGCAAACATACACACGCACAATCCTCATCGACCCTTTCTATATACATGGACCTGCCTACGTGTCTCATGTATGCACATTATCTTTACGCCTGTCTCTCACGCATTGTCTCACACCTCTCTTCCTAATCGACGAGTATGATTCTAGCAGAGCATTCTGTAGGATGCCCCTTAAAGTTAGGTTGGATGAATAGTAATATCAAAGATAAAGGGGTTACCTTAGTCCGAGAACCTAGGGTTACAAATCCTAGCCGGCTTTGTCAGTGGACATAGAGTCCTTCACAATTCTGCTATCTTTGTCTTGTACGACTAGTCATCCATGGGTCTTCCTAAATGCATCACGGGCCGACCAATGTGGCACAGGACGAAACAGAACGAAGGGCCTCACCTCGACCCACCGGACCTCACGCAGTGACACACTCTCTGCCCCCATGTCTCATTATCTTCTCACACTCACACATACCAACACAAACACCACACACACAGAAAATTTCTCCTGGTGCCTCTATTCCCTCCCCCCTTGCATATACACACTCAAGGGAATGGGATCTCTTGTCATGACGTCATATTCGTCTCTCTCTCTAGACCACTCTCATTTCTCGTGCTATCTCTCCCCCCCATCGACCCCTCTATCCATGCCTCTCTCGAATACGTAATGCTCACACATACCTCTCTAGGCCCCGCCAAATGCATCAACTACACATTCACACATGTTACATCACGTACCTCATTGATCTAAAAAGCCCTCTCTTCACGTTTATTTCGCATACAACATTCCTTTTGAATAAAGTGTGGCCAAAAAATTATTTTAGAGTTTCTACATATATACAACATTACAAAGTTATATGGAGGAGTACGAACGCTAATTTGCATTGCATGGTGCCCACAATGATATTTATTCCGCACGGTGAATTTGTATATTTTTATACTATATACAAAGTTAGTCATAATAAAGAGAAACGAAGAGCATCTCTCTCTCCATCGCATACCCCCTGTATGCCCCTTTCACGTATGCACACAAACTGCATCCACACAACACTCACACAAACACATGCACCCACACACGCAGGCAACACTCACACGTACACATGCAGCCACGTACGCACGCAACACTCACACGCACACACGCACGCATGCATGCACACACCAGTACACCACACGACCAACACACACTCTCACGCTCAAGTGCTCAACCTACACGTGCATGCGCACACATTAGGCCCTGACAGACACATACACAACCAGGTGATTCCCGCGCACGGTTTGGAGCCTTGTCGCGCCTGCGTAAATTTGTATTTATCTGACCTTTTGCCTATGCGAACTGACAGGTGGGACCCACAACGAATGCGGTCAATTTAACTAGTCAACATGGCGCCACGCAGACTATTTGGCCGGTCAACAGAGTGCAATCCGATGCTGAGTTGTGAGCAGGTGACCGTATAATCACTGCAAAACGTACTCCCTCCGTTCCAAAATAGATGACCCAACTTTGTACTAAAGTTAGTATAAAGTTGGGTCATCTATTTTGGAACGGAGGGAGTATATAGTGACCGTAATCAGATTATTCTGAAGTTCGGTGACCGTATTACGCTTTTCTCTCTGTAGGCCCTCCAAAACTACATCTCTACACGTTCTCGCATGTTACATCTAACAACTATGTAATATAGCACTACTACTATAACACAATAAATCATATGTGTTTTTAGTTTTACTAGATATCATATTGTTACTTATAATTATTCAGTTTGCATACATTAAAATTTCCTTTGAAATGTATGGCCAATATCATCTACCGCGCGGGAAAAATCCCGCCCTTTCCTGTTTAATCGGGTTTGTATCGATGGATCGTGCGAAACAGCAAAACTATAGTACTATACAGTACAGGTGACAGTTCACTGGGCCGTCGTATCGTCTACTCCTCCGTCGTAAGAGTGGAGCGCTCGCTTTCATAAATCTTCTAGTCCCTTTCGTCGACATGTGGGACATCAAGCTACCGGGTCCACGTGCCATACCGGAATACAGTGCAGAGCAGCCGGGGTGAAGCACCCCAGTCATGGCGCCGGTGTAGTAATGAGCAATGAGGCGTCAAATCACAAAGTCGCACCTTTCCCGCAGTTAAGTTGGAGGGACGAAGCAACCATCATTTCACTCGTTGCTGAATCCGCTTCTCCCTCATCTTCTTCAACTTAACCACATGTTGCTTCTGCCGTTGTTCTGCCTCATGTGGGACGCGGATCGGCTTGGTAAAGCACTGACACGTTGGACCGCATGTTAGCGAACCGCCAGGACAACGTCCTCCGAAAGTAAGAAGCCTAATCCTAGACTTACAAAGGGCTACGTAGCTGCTACGTATACTTTCCATCTAGTATATATATGCCCCCTGATTTTCAGGTGGGGTGGGCCTAATCCTCTCCTTTAATCCAATCAAATAGTCCCACATCACATCAGTTCGTAACTTTACGTAAACCATTACGTGAATGTAGCATTGCTCAAATAAGAAACCTCCCCCGCCATCCGCGTGGCAAAATCACCTCCTTTTTACTAATCTCGATTCTATAATTTTTTAGATCAATATAGTTGAGATTTGTATAGATAGCACATAGGAGCAAAACCAAGTGGTACAGTTAAGGGCATCCACAATGTGTAGCCAAATGTGAAAATAGCTTTTGGCATCATGGGAACCATTGTGGACGGTGTTGCCAAAGCCAAAAAGATGGAACCGAAGCTCCCTGATTGATTGATTGAAGGAATAGAAAAATGCAACATCTCTCCTCTTTCTCCCATGCTTGGACACATGTAGTACATTATAGAGCACAGAGTCTACTCCCCTATCCCTTCTATCACAAATCACAAAGCAGTGAGGCGTCAAATCACAAAAGCACGGACGAAGCAACCATCATTTCACTCTTCGCTGACTCCGCTTCTCCATCGTCTTCTTCGAGAAGCCATCTCACCGCATTAGTTACTCCTAGTAGTACTAGTAAAGGACTTCCTGGATGCAAATAAGGCAGTTGTCTCAGCTTGTAGATGGCACTTGCGAACGACTTACCGTGGTATCCCTCAATGGTGTTCTCCGTCGAACGCACTTCGCCAAACCACCAAAAAAAATATCATCGACGTCACCGCAATGGGGAAGGAAGTCAAATATAGTTACTACCTCCATTTTTTTGTACACAAGGCCAGTATATCAAAATTACAATTTGCAAAGGGCCACTAACACTAATCAAGGCAAAATTGATGGGGTTAGCAACCAAGGACATTAATATTCCCTGCATGCATGCGGAAGTGAGAAGGTTGGTTTGCATGGCGCTGCATTAATCAAGCAATGAGGAGTGAGATGGTTAGCTCTTTGGTATTTGGAGAAAAAAATACGCATTAATTAACACGTGAAATGAGGATTTGTATCGATTAAATCTCGCGAAGGAAAACCCAACCTTTCTTTTTTAACACTAGTACTCCTAGTACGTACGTACTTATCCTGTTTGGGTCTAGGCCTTGCATTGCCAAACTTCGCCACACATTTTTGCCAAGCTTGCCTAAAGTTTTCAAAATGAGAAGGAGGTACACTTGCGCACGGCTATCGCGGTCGCACTGCACCCTCACACGGTCGCTCCTGCACGCCGCGGTCGCACCGCACCCTCACACAGTCGCTCCTGCACGCCGCAAACCCAGCCAAGGGAATGCACCCTCACTGACACGTGATGTCGCATGTGAACACACCAAACTCAGCCATCCTATCACTGACACATAATTTTCGTTCATAGAGTATGTTTATCCAACCGCATGTTGGGGAGTATTCGTACGGCCCGTGCGGTGGTTTGTTGGGGAAGAAGAAGAGGTGAGGAAGAAGGAAAGAAGGGTTAGGAGACGTAGGATATTCATCCAACCACCTGAAATGGTAGACTGACCCAAGTCAGGCGACTTGCATAACAAATATATGTTTTTCACAGCAAAAGATCCATAAAAACAACAACATAAAGAAAAACTATCACTGCTCGCGGAAAGAGACGACCTCATCGTCTTTGGCTGTCGGCGCGAACCAGCCGTCGCTGCCGACATGTGTCTCCGCACCGTGGTTGTCCTCGGCCTCCAGCTACTCGTTCAAGCGGAGCATGTGGGCGCTCTGCACGGACGAGAGTACAACCCGGTTCAAGTCGAGGACGTCCGGTTCCGCCTGCAGGAGGGTCTCGATGGCAGCGGCATCCGCGCGCTCCGCGTCGAGTTGAGCCTCCGCCGCCCGGTTCAAGTCCAGGACGTCCGGTTCCGCCTGCAGGAGGGCGTCGATGAGAGCGGCATCCGCGCGCTCTGCGTCGAGTCGAGCCTCTGCCGCCCGGTTCAAGTCCAGGACGTCCGGTTCCGCCTGCAGGAGGGCCTCGATGGTAGCGGCATCCGCGCGCTCCGCCTCAAGTTGAGCCTCCGCCACCCGGTTCACATCCACGACATCCGGTTCTGCCTGCAGGAGAGCCTCGATGGCAGCGGCATGCGCGCGCTCCGCGTCGAGTTGAGCCTTTGCCTCCCGGTCCTCCTTTAGTATCGCCATGTTGAACCGTTGGTCCGCCTGCACCATGGGGGACTCGGACACCGGCACGAAGTCGACGTCCATCGTCTCATACCCATCGGGGGCCCTCTGCGCCGCGACCTTCGCCATGAACATTGGATCGGCTTCCTCCTCCTCGTAGCTTGGCTCCAGAGAACTCGGGGATTGGCCCGCCGCAAAGCGAGCTTGGGAACGGAGGTCTGTGGCGTCGACCGCCGCCGTGATTTCTGCGCGGCGCTCTGGCATCAGCATCTTGTAGTAAGTTATCTTGCGGCGCACCATGGCTTTCCAGCGAACTAGGGGACCCTTGATGCGGACTAGGGGATCGAAAGGTGGGGGAATGGGCTGGAGATTTGGTGTGGTTTTAGGGCAGTGGCTGGCGTAGGCCGAGCAGCGAAGGTTCTGGTGTGAATAGTGGTTCCGGTGATGACCGGTCAATCGGTTTTGACTGTACATCTCTCTTGTCGCGTTCGCGTTGCAGCCCGGCACGCTAGACCCTCCACGTCGCTCACCGAATGGAACGCGCTTCGTCTTGCGCTTTCGCTCGCTTGTGGGACCACAGTTGAGAGCAAACCGATGTCCCTCCCCCTCCCCCGCCCGCGTCATTTATTATACCACCACTCCCTCCGTTTTATGCAGAGTAAATAAAAACAGAGGGAGTATACTATGAATGAGGATCCCCTGATGTGGCCGAACCCATTGAGTAACTGACATGTGGGGCCTAGCAAGCATCGGGTCCGCTAGTAAGTGACCGAAAGGAAGGGTAAGGCAGGGATACCTACGTCAGAGGATCCACTTCCACTATACTACTTCGACCAAATGTTAAGAGTAATAATATATGACATGCAACTTACACAAATGTTAGAGTAATAATATATGACATGCAACTTACACAAATGTTACAGTAATAATATATGACATTCAACTTACACAAAGCATACAGGGTCTAATGCGTTTTTCGAGGCTAACTTTGACCAAATGTTAGAGTAATAATATATGACATGCAACTTATACAAAGCATACGGTCAAATTCGTATGTGAAAGGAGTTTCCAATGATATAATTTTCACATTATACATCTCATGTACTATTAATCTTGTCAATAGTCAAATTGGAAACAATCTCGAGTACAAATCTAGGAGTACCTACGAATCTACCAGTATTGATTGGGCGTTGTTGAATGTTGATACCTTTTTTTATCAAAGTAGATATACTTTGACTACACATAAAACTTATATGTAAACTGGAAAGGATAGGAGGGAGTATATTGTACGTTCAAAAATGAAACGAACATTGAATACCCTTTATATATGAATTGTGGATGCTATGATCACCGATTCAAAATTTTGAATCCGCCTTAGGTATCACGTGCCCCCACTCGCTCCCTCTCGATTTCATCTCGGGGTCCTGAGATCTATTTAAAGAGGACTAGTGTGTTGGGGAACGTAGCATAAATTCAAAATTTTCCTACGTATCACCAAGATCTATCTATGGAGAAACCAGCAACGAGGGGAAGGAGAGTGCATCTACATACCCTTGTAGATCGCTGAGCGGAAGCGTTCAAGTGAACGGGGTTGATGGAGTCGTACTCGTCGTGATTCAAATCACCGATGATCAAGTGCCGAACGGACGGCACCTCCGCGTTCAACACACGTACAGCCCGATGACGTCTCCCACGCCTTGATCCAGCAAGGAGAGAGGGAGAGGTTGATGAAGATTCAGCAGCACGACGGCGTGGTGGTGGATGCAGGGCGTCACAGTAGCAGGGCTTCGCCTATACTACGAGAGAGACGTAACGGGGAGAGAGGGAGGGGCTGCACCAAAGGCAAAAGGTATGTTTGAGAGGCCCTCCTACCCCACTATATATAGGAATCCCAAGGGGGGGGTGCGCCAGCCCCTAGGAGATCCAATCTCCAAGGGGGCGGCGGCCAGGGGAGGAGTCCTCCCCCCCAAAGGCACCTAGGAGGTGCCTTCCCTCCTTGGGACTCTTCCTTAGGGTTTCCTCCTTCACCCTAGGCGCATGGGCCATAAGGGAAGTGGCGCCCCAGCCCACTTTGGGCTGGATCCCTTCCACTTCAGCCCATGGGACCCTCCGGGATAGGTGGCCCCACCCGGTGGGCCCCCGGGACCCTTCCGGTGGTCCCGGTACAATACCGATGACCCCGAAACTTGTCCCGATGGCCGAAACAGGACTTCCTATATATAAATCTTTACCTCTGGACCATTCCGGAACTCCTCGTGACGTCCGGGATCTCATCCGGGACTCCGAACAATATTCGGGTTACTGCATACACATATCTTCATAACCCTAGCGTCTCCGAACCTTAAGTGTGTAGACCCTACGGGTTCGGGAGACATGCAGACATGACCGAGACGTTCTCCTGTCAATAACCAACAGCGGGATCTGGATACCCATGATGGCTCCCACATGTTCCACGATGATCTCATCGGATGAACCACGATGTCAAGGACTTAATCAATCACGTATACAATTCCCTTTGTCTATCGGTATGTTACTTGCCCGAGATTCGATCGTCGGTATCCAATACCTAGTTCAATCTCGTTACCGACAAGTCTCTTTACTCGTTCCGTAACACATCATCCCGTGATCAACTCCTTGGTCACATTGCGCATATGATGATGTCCTACCGAGTGGGCCCGGAGATACCTCTCCGCTTACACGGAGTGACAAATCCCAGTCTCGATTCGTGCCAACCCAACAGACACTTTCGGAGATACCTGTAATGCACCTTTATAATCACCCAGTTACGTTGTGACGTTTGATACACCCAAAGCACTCCTACGGTATCCGGGAGTTGCACAATCTCATGGTCTAAGGAAATGATACTTGACATTAGAAAAGCTTTAGCACACGAACTACACGATCTTTGTGCTAGGCTTAGGATTGGGTCTTGTCCATCACATCATTCTCCTAATGATGTGATCCCGTTATCAATGACATCTAATGTCCATGGTCAGGAAACCGTAACCATCTATTGATCAACGAGCTAGTCAACTAGAGGCTTACTAGGGACATGGTGTTGTCTATGTATCCACACATGTATCTGAGTTTCCTATCAATACAATTATAGCATGGATAATAAACGATTATCATGAACAAGGAAATATAATAATAACCAATTTATTATTGCCTCTAGGGCATATTTCCAACATAGTGTGGGCACATGCGAATGATACTCGGCGGAATGTTCAAATGAGGCATGCGGGAGGATGGACTCGACTGGAGGGCGACATGATCGATGGAGAAGAGGGTTGGAGAGGAATGAGAAATAAGCAAACGCCACATGATTATACTTGAACGACTCAAATAAACAATAAGTTGTCTCGCTTGGCCTACATAGTGAAAGGCCTAATGCGCAACGCGGAGCACTGACGCTCGAATATGGCAAGAAAAATGAACTTGAGTTGGCTAGAGTTCATTGGCATGCCAAAGAAATGCCAACCATCCAAACAAAGACCAATCTTTGGGTCATGACCAAAATTTTGGTTGAGGTATTGGTTGCCCATGATTTGGCTGACATTGGCAAGAAAAATGAACTAGAGTTGGCTAGAGTTCATTGGCATGCCAAAAAAATGGCAACCATCCAAACAAAGACCAATCTTTTGGTTATGACCAAAATTTTGGCAAGGTGCACTTTAGCCACAATCCAAACACACCCTAGCACCCGGCTCGTCGAGGATGCACAGGGCACCGCGACGCGTCCGCGGAGTGGTGTAGCGTGGCCAACTGCATCCTCTGGACCTGAGACCATGCCGGGTCGTCTTGCTTTTTCAATGACATGCGGGGATCGCATGTGAGCAAAGGGCATCTCCAACGTTGCCACGACCACATCTGACTACCCTGGCACACCAAAAGCCTCGTCCCTCGCGCCATCGCGCGGTGCATTCCCGGCCGGCGCCAGCTGCCCGCATTCATGCCATCCGTTCATATGTCGTCATTAAGAGGCTCGGTGCCTGCGGAACCAACTCCGGCGACTTAATGACGCACCCGGATGCTTGGCCTCACCGGAATGCGCTACTTAAAGCGGCAACGCCCAGCTAACGTCCACACCATAGCGCATCATCCTCCTACCTGGAACCACATCCACTATGACCGCAAGCACGAACGCTCTGCGGGAGAGCTTGTCTTCGGGGATGGAGCTTGAGGTCGCCGCCCTCGCTCAAGTCGCCGCACGAGCGGTGCCCACGCTGGCGGCCGACGATGGGAGCACCGTCAGCCACGCGTCCTACTGGCCGCCGTCCAACGTCCGGCACCGCCGAGGTCGGGGACTCCTCCGAGGATGAGTAGGGCATGGGAGGTGGCAGGGCATGGTGTGCCAACTGGCCGGTCCGTCTCCCGTGTTCTACTTTTCCTCGCCGGAGACCGCACCTTCACTTCACGGGTCTTGAACCCCTCCCCCGTACATGGAGATCACAGATGGAGGACGTCGGTCGCCGCCGTAGAATAGGTTGAGGGTCGGGTTTCTTTTATTTTTTTGTCCTATAAAAGTTCGAAATGTAATGAAAATCTGCCGTGTTTGCATTAATCTCAGCCAGTGTATATGAACTTTCACAATAATATACATATTGTAGGAGTACTAGCAAGATGCCCGTCCGTTGCACGGAAGATCGAGATCTTGTGGGAGAAAAGGATGAACGAGGGAAAGCCTTATCTGCAAATGTGGAGAGGAGTGTGGGTAAATTGTCATAGTTTCCTTCCTATCCGTTAGATATAGATCAGACGGACTATATTGTAGGATCGGACACATCTTTCTATATCTACGGGAACCTACGAAAGGGTTAACGTAAATTGCCTCTCTCTCTCCTCCCCTGATTTTCATGGTGGTGGGCCCGTCCCTCTCCCAATTTACAATCAACAGCTCACACGTTTCACATTATGTTAATTACGTAACTGGGATTACGTAGGTGTAGCATTACTCGTCCTAAAAAACCCAACTAAGCCAACCTCCCAGCATATTGCGCGGGAAAAGACCCGGCCGCGCTGTTTTAGTCGGGATTACCGGATTACTAGTAGTAGTATCGATGGATCGCACGAAGCAACATATTTTTTTTGAGGGGGCGAAGCATCTAGTTTAAAAGGAAAAAATGCAGTACACTCACAACACTCCTGTCACGGTCGCATTGTACCCCACACATGTTCGGTCCTGCACACGGAACGTGCTTCGGCTTGCCTCTTCACTGACACGTGGGACTGCACTTGGAGAAATCGACCATGCGCCAAAATCCCCCCGCCCACCGCACGAAAATCCTCCCCCCCACACCCAAAAATTCCCCCCAAATCCGATTCAACCGCCCTTCGGCCAACTAGCCAATAATATTCCCCAAACCCCCTCCCCCCTGTCCCCCTCCACTCCATTCTCTCCGCCAAAGCCGCCCTCCCGCCGCGCCGATACGTCGGCGCCGCGGTTCGGTGATCCTCTCACTCCCACAGTACGCTCTCGTAGACTGCCGTCCTCTAGCCGCGCCGCCACCTCTGGCTACATTCTTGTGGAGGCGCACGACGGTCAGCGCCGCCACAGCTGGCGACGTTCGTGTTGAGACGCATGGCGGTCAGCTTCTCCGACGGTACGTGCATTCTAGACTGAGGCCCCGTTCATGTCGGTGTAGCGCTGAATGTTAGCTGATAGACGCTGTTAATCTCACTGTTTGCCAAAGTAGTTTACTATCAATATGCTCTGCTTAAGAAGCTTCCTTGCCCTGTTCTACACTCAATCTGCTTAGCTGAGATGGCATGCCAAGGACGATTAGTTGCTAAAATATCCTGCCATATATTTATTGTGACGTAGATTGCCATGGTCTAGTAGCCAATCTGTTAGTTGAAATACCTCTACACCGTTTTATACTCGATCTTTGTTGCTGCGATGGCCTTCGATAGTTCGATGGCTGTGTGCTCGGCCTCATTGACTGCTGAAACAGCCTGCCATAATTTGGCACTCAAATCTGTTTGTTGAATTAGCTTTACATATATTTCGTTACTTAGATCTGCTCGTCCAAATATCTTGCCATAGATTTAGACATCGACCTAGGTATTTTTTTCCTGGACTTCATAAAAAAGCATAAATGTTTTTCTTGTAATATCTAGTAGAAGAACTAATTTGTATGTCTAACAGATGGACAGGACTTGGATAACTTCTGCTCAAAGATTCTTTGCTGCATATGTCGAGGGGGTTGAAAACTTCATGAACTTTATCAGAGCTGAGTATGGTGGTCCGAAATCAGATGTGCTCTGCCCGTGTAGCAGTTGTATGAATTCAGTTACAAGACCCAGTCAACTGTGCAAAATCATCTACACTTGTATGGGATGTCGGTCACATATACTAGGTGGGTTGTGAAGGAAATATGCCCTAGAGGCAATAATAAAGTTATTGTTTCCTTATATCATGATAAGAGTTTATTATTCATGCTAGAATTGTATTAACCGGAAACATAATACATGTGTGAATACATAGACAAACAGAGTGTCACTAGTATGCCTCTACTTGACTAGCTCGTTAATCAAAGATGGTTATGTTTCCTAACCATGGACAAAGAGTTGTCATTTGATTAACGGGATCACATCATTAGTTGAATGATCTGATTGACATGACCCATTCCATTAGCTTAGCACCCGATCGTTTAGTATGTTGCTATTGCTTTCTTCATGACTTATACATGTTCCTATGACTATGAGATTATGCAACTCCCGTTTGCCGGAGGAACACTTTGTGTACTACCAAACGTCACAACATAACTGGGTGATTATAAAGGAGCTCTATAGGTGTCTCCAAAGGTACATGTTGGGTTGGCGTATTTCGAGATTAGGATTTGTCACTCCGATTGTCGGAGAGGTATCTCTGGGCCCTCTCGGTAATGCACATCACCGAAGCCTTGCAAGCATTGCAACTAATGAGTTAGTTGCGAGATGATGTATTACGAAACGAGTAAAGAGACTTGCCGGTAACGAGATTGAACTAGGTATTGAGATACCGACGATTGAATCTCGGGCAAGTAACATACCGATGACAAAGGGAACAACGTATGTTGTTATGCGGTCTAACCGATAAAGATCTTCGTAGAATATGTAGGAGCCAATATGAGCATCCAGGTTCCGCTATTGGTTATTGACCGGAGACATGTCTCGGTCATGTCTACATTGTTCTCGAACCGTAGGGTTCGCATGCTTAAGGTTTCGATGACAGTTATATTATGAGTTTATGAGTTTTGATGTACCGAAGGAGTTCGGAGTCTCGGATGAGATCGGGGACATGATGAGGAGTCTCGAAATGGTCGAGACGTAAAGATCGATATATTGGACGACTATATTCGGACATTGGAAAGGTTCCGAGTGATTCGGGTATTTTTCGGAGTACCGAGTAGTTACGGGAGAAGCAATGGGCCTTGATGGGCTTTAGTGGGAAGAGGAGAAAGGGCCAAGGGGCTGCTGCGCCCCCCCTCCCCTCTGGTCCGAATTGGACTAGGGAAAAGGGGGCCGGCCACCTTTCCTTCTCCTCCACTTCCTTCTCCCTTCCTCCCCTCTTGGTGGACTCCTACTAGGACTTGGAGTCCTAGTAGGACTCCACATCCTGGCCGCACCAATTGCCTTGGCCGGCCTCCTCCTCCTCCATCCTTTATATACTGAGGCAAGGGGCACCCCATGAACAGAAGTTGATCTTCGTGATCGTTCCTTAGCCGTGTGCAGTGCCTCCCTCCACCATATTCCACCTCGGTCATATTGTAGCGGTGCTTAGGCGAAGCCCTGCGACGATAGAACATCAAGATCGTCACCACGCCGTCGTGCTGACGGAACTCCTCCCCGATGCTTTGCTGGATCGGAGCCCGGGGATCGTCATCGAGCTGAACGTGTGCCAAGAACTCGGAGGTGCCGGAGTAACGGTGCTTGGATCGGTCGGATCGTGAAGACGTACGACTACATCAACCGCGTTGTCACAACGCTTCCGCTGTCGGTCTACAAGGGTACGTAGATCACACTCTCCCCTCTCGTTGCTATGCATCACCATGATCTTGCGTGTGCGTAGGAAAATTTTGAAATTACTACGTTCCCCAACAGTGGCATCCGAGCCTAGGTTTTTATATGTTGATGTTATATGCACGAGTAGAACACAAGTGAGTTGTGGGCGATATAAGTCATACTGCTTACCAGCATGTCATACTTTGGTTCGGCGGTATTGTTGGACGAAGTGGCCCGGACCGACATTACGCGTACGCTTACGCGAGACCGGTTCTCCCGACGTGCTTTGCACATAGGTGGCTTGCGGGTGACAGTTTCTCCAACTTTAGTTGAACCGAGTGTGGCTACGCCCGGTCCTTGCGAAGGTTAAAACAGCACCAACTTGACAAACTATCGTTGTGGTTTTGATGCGTAGGTAAGATTGGTTCTTGTTTAAGCCCGTAGCAGCCACGTAAAACTTGCAACAACAAAGTAGAGGACGTCTAACTTGTTTTTGCAGGGCATGTTGTGATGTGATATGGTCAAGACATGATGCTAAATTTTATTGTATGAGATGATCATGTTTTGTAACCGAGTTATCGGCAACTGGCAGGAGCCATATGGTTGTCGCTTTATTGTATGCAATGCAATCGCGCTGTAATGCTTTACTTTATCACTAAGCGGTAGCGATAGTCGTGGAAGCATAAGATTGGCGAGACGACAACGATGCTACGATGGAGATCAAGGTGTCGCGCCGGTGACGATGGTGATCATGACGGTGCTTCGAAGATGGAGATCACAAGCACAAGATGATGATGGCCATATCATATCACTTATATTGATTGCATGTGATGTTTATCTTTTATGCATCTTATCTTGCTTTGATTGACGGTAGCATTTTAAGATGATCTCTCACTAATTATCAAGAAGTGTTCTCCCTGAGTATGCACTGTTGCGAAAGTTCTTCGTGCTGAGACACCACGTGATGATCGGGTGTGATATGCTCTACGTTCAAATACAACGGGTGCAAAACAGTTGCACACGCGGAATACTCAGGTTATACTTGACGAGCCAAGCATATACAGATATGGCCTCAGAACACGGAGACCGAAAGGTCGAGCGTGAATCATATAGTAGATATGATCAACATAGTGATGTTCACCATTGAAACTACTCCATCTCACGTGATGATCGGACATGGTTTAGTTGATTTGGATCACGTGATCACTTAGAGGATTAGAGGGATGTCTATCTAAGTGGGAGTTCTTAAGTAATATGATTAATTGAACTTAAGTTTATCATGAACTTAGTCCTATTACTATTTTGCAAATTATGTTGTAGATCAATAGCTCGCGTTGTTGCTTCCCTGTGTTTATTTTGATATGTTCCTAGAGAAAATTGTGTTGAAAGATGTAAGTAGCAATGATGAGGATTGGATCCGTGATCTGAGGTTTATTCTCATTGCTGCACAGAAGAATTATGTTCTTGATGCACCACTAGGTGACGGACCTATTGCAGGAGCAGATGCAGACGTTATGAACGTTTGGCTAGCTCAATATGATGACTACTTGATAGTTTAGTGCACCATGCTTAATGGCTTAGAATCGGGACTTCAACGACGTTTTGAACGTCATGGAGCATATGAGATGTTCCAGGAGTTGAAGTTAATATTTCAAGAAAATACCCGAGTTGAGAGATATGAAGTCTCCAACAAGTTCTATAGCTAAAAGATGGAGGAGAATCGCTCAAATAGTCAGCATGTGCCCAGATTGTCTGAGTACTACAATCGCTTGAATCAAGTGGGAGTTAATCTTCCAGATAAGATAGTGATTGACAGAATTCTCTAGTCACCATCACCAAGTTAGTAGAACTTCGTGATGAACTATGATATGCAAGGGATAACGGAAACGATTCCCAAGCTCTTCGTAATGCGGAAATTGACGAAGGTAGAAATCGAGAAAAACATCAAGTGTTGATGGTAGACAAGACCACTAGTTTCAAGAAAAAGAGCAGAGGGAAGAAGGGGAACTTCAAGAAGAACAGCAAGCAAGTTGCTGCTCAAGTGAAGAAGCCCAAGTCTAGGCCTAAGCCTGAGACTAAGTGTTTCTACTGCAAAGGGACTAGTCACTGGAAGCGGAACTACCCCAAGTGATTGGCAGATAAGAAGGATGGCAAAGTGAACATAAGTATATTCGATATACATGTTATTGATGTGTACTTTACTAGTGTTTATAGCAACCCCTCAGTATTTGATACTAGTTCAGTTGCTAAGATTAGTAACTCGAAACGGGAGTTGCAGAATAAACAGAGACTAGTTAAGGGTGAAGTGATGATGTGTCTTGGAAGTGGTTCCAAGATTGATATGATCATCATCGCACACTCCCTATACTTTCGGGATTAGTGTTGAACCTGAATAAGTGTTATTTGGTGTTTGCGTTAAGCATGAATATGATTTGATCATGTTTATTGTAATACGGTTATTCATTTAAGTAAGAGAATAAATTGTTGTTCTGTTTACATGAATAAAACCTTATATGGTTACACACCCAATGAAAATAGTTCATTGGATCTCAATCGTAGTGATACACATAATCATAATATTGAAACCAAAAAGATGTAAAGTTAATAATGATAGTGCAACTTATTTGTAGCACTGCCGTTTAGGTCATATTGGTGTAAGGCGCATGAAGAAACTCCATGCTGATGGGATTTTGGGTATCACTTGATTATGAATCACTTGATGCTTGCGAACCATGCCTTATGGGCAAGATGACTAAAACTCCATTCTCCGGAACAATGGAGCGAGCAACTGACTTATTGGAAATAATACATACTGATGTATGTGATCCGATGAATATTGAGGCTCGCGACAAGTATCATTATTTTCTGATCTTCACAGATGATTTCAGCAGATATGAGTATATCTGCTTCATGAAACATAAGTCTGAAACATTTGAAAAGTTCAAAGAATTTCAGAGTGAAGTGAAAAATCATCGTAACAAGAAAATAAAGTTTCTACGATCTGATCGTAGAGAAGAGCATTTGAGTTACGAGTTTGGCCTTCAGTTAAAAACAATGTGAAATAGTTTCACTACTCACGCCACCTGGAGCACCAAATGTAATGGTGTGTCCGAACGTCATAACCGTACTTTATTAGATATGGTGCGATCTATGATGTCTCTTACCGATCTACCACTATCGTTTTGGGGTTATGCATTAGAGACAACTGCATTCACGTTAAATAGGGCACCATCTAAATCCGTTGAAACGACACCGTATGAACTATGGTTTGGCAAGAAACCTAAGCTGTCGTTTCTTAAAGTTTGGGACTGCGATGCTTATGTGAAAAAGTTTCAACATGATAAGCTCAAACCCAAATCGGAGAAGTAAATCTTCATAGGTTACCCAAAAGAAAATGTTGGGTACACCTTCTATCACAGATCCGAAGGCAAGTTATTCATTGCTGAGAATGGATCCTTTCTAGAGAAGGAGTTTCTCTCGAAAGAAGTGAGTGGGAGGAAAGTAGAAAACTTGATAAGGTAATTGTACCTTCTCCCTTATTGGAAAATAGTTCATCACAGAAATCTGTTCTTGTGACTACTACAATTAGTGAGGAAGATAATGATGATGATCATGTAACTTCAGATCAAGTTACTACCGAATCTCGTAGGTAAACCAGAGTGAGATCCGCACCAGAGTGGTATGGTAATCCTATTCTGGAAGTCATGTTACTAGACCATGACGAACTTGCGAACTATGAGGAAGCGATGATGAGCCCAGATTCCGCGAAATAGTTTGAGGCCATGAAATCTGAGATATGATCCATGTATGAGAACAAAGTATGGACTTTGATGGATTTGCCCGATGATCGGCAAGCCATAGAAAATAAATGGATCTTCAAGAGGAAGACGGACGCTGATAGTAGTGTTACTATCTACAAAGCTAGACTTGTCGCAAAAAGGTTTTCGACAAGTTCAAGGTGTTGACTACGATGAGAGTTTCTCACTTGTATCTATGCTTAAGTCTGTCCGAATCATGTTAGCAATTGCCGCATTTTATGAAATCTGGCAAATGGATAAACAAAACTGCATTCCTTAATGGATTTAAAGAGCAGTTGTATATGATGCAACCAGAAGGTTTTGTCAATCCTAAAGGTGCTAACAAAAATATGCAAGCTCCAGCGATCCATCTATGGACTGGTGCAAGCATCTCGGAGTTGGAATATACGCTTTGATAAGTTGATCAAAGCATATAGTTTTATACAGACTTGCGGTGAAGCCTTTATTTACAAGAAAGTGAGTGGGAGCACTACAACATTTCTGATAAGTATATGTGTATGACATATTGTTAATCGGAAATAATGTAGAATTATTCTGCAAAGCATAAAGGAGTGTTTGAAAGGAATTTTCCAAAGAAAGACCTCGGTGAAGTTGCTTACATATTGAGCATCAAGATCTATAGAGATAGATCAAGACGCTTGATAAGGTTTTTCAATAAATACATACCTTGACAAGATTTTGAAGTAGTTCAAAATGGAACAGTCAAATAAAGAGTTTCTTACCTATGTTACAAGGTGTGAAATTGAGTAAGACTCAAAGCCCGACCATGGCAGAAGATAGAAAGAGAATGAATGTCATTCCCTATGCCTTGGTCATAGGTTCTATAAAGTATGCCATGCTGTGTACCGGATCTATTGTATACCCTAACACTGAGTTTGGCAAGGGAGTACAATAGTGATCTAGGAGTAGATCACTGGACAACGGTCAAAATTATCCTTAGTGGAATAAGGATATGTTTCTCGATTATGGAAGTGAAAAAAAGGTTCGTCGTAAAGGGTTACGCCGATGCAAGTTTTGACACTAATCTAGATGAATCTAAGTCTCAATCTAGATACATATTGAAAGTGGGAGAAATTAGCTAGAGTAGCTCCGTGCAGAGCATTGTTGACATAAATATTTGCAAAATACTTACGGATCTGAATATAACAGACCCGGTGACTAAAATTATCTCACAAAACATGATCACACCTTAGTACTCTTTGGGTGTTAATCACATAGCGATGTGAACTAGATTACTGACTCTACTAAACCCTTTGGGTGTTGGTCACATATCGATGTGGACTATGGGTGTTAGTCACATGGTGATGTGAACTATTGCTATTAAATCACATGGCGATATGAACTAGATTATTGACTCTAGTGCAAGTGGGAGACTGAAGGAAATATGCCCTAGAGGCAATAATAAAGTTATGATTTCCTTATATCATGATAAAAGTTTATTATTCATGCTAGAATTGTATTAACCGGAAACATAATACATGTGTGAATACATAGACAAACAGAGTGTCACTAGTATGCCTCTACTTGACTAGCTCGTTAATCAAAGATGGTTATGTTTCCTAACCATGGACAAAGAGTTGTCATTTGATTAACGGGATCACATCATTAGTTGAATGATCTGATTGACATGACCCATTCCATTAGCTTAGCACCCGATCGTTTAGTATGTTGCTATTGCTTTCTTCATGACTTATACATGTTCCTATGACTATGAGATTATGCAACTCCCGTTTGCCGGAGGAACACTTTGTGTACTACCAAACGTCACAACGTAACTGGGTGATTATAAAGGAGCTCTACAGGTGTCTCCAAAGGTACATGTTGGGTTGGCGTATTTCGAGATTAGGATTTGTCACTCCGATTGTCGGAGAGGTATCTCTGGGCCCTCTCAGTAATGCACATCACTGAAGCCTTGCAAGCATTGCAACTAATGAGTTAGTTGTGAGATGATGTATTACGGAACGAGTAAAGAGACTTGCCGGTAACGAGATTGAACTAGGTATTGAGATACCGACGATCGAATCTCGGGCAAGTAACATACCGATGACAAAAGGGAACAACGTATGTTGTTATGCAGTCTGACCGATAAAGATCTTCGTAGAATATGTAGGAGCCAATATGAGCATCCAGGTTCCGCTATTGGTTATTGACCGGAGACATGTCTCGGTCATGTCTACATTGTTCTCGAACCGTAGGGTCCGCATGCTTAAGGTTTCGATGACAGTTATATTATGAGTTTATGAGTTTTGATGTACCGAAGGAGTTCAGAGTCCCGGATGAGATCGAGGACATGACGAGGAGTCTTGAAATGGTCGAGACGTAAAGATCGATATATTGGACGACTATATTCGGACATCGGAAAGGTTCCGAGTGATTCGGGTATTTTTTGGAGTACCGAGTAGTTACGGGAGAAGCAATGGGCCTTGATGGGCTTTATTGGGAAGAGGAGAAAGGGCCAAGGGGCTGCTGCGCCCCCCTCCCCTCTGGTCCGAATTGGACTAGGGAAAAGGGGGCCGGCCACCTTTCCTTCTCCTCCACTTCCTTCTCCCTTCCTCCCCTCTTGGTGGACTCCTACTAGGACTTGGAGTCCTAGTAGGACTCCACATCCTGGCCGCACCAATTGCCTTGGCCGGCCTCCTCCTCCTCCATCCTTTATATACTGAGGCAAGGGGCACCCCATGAACAGAAGTTGATCTTCGTGATCGTTCCTTAGCCGTGTGCGGTGCCCCCTCCACCATATTCCACCTCGGTCATATTGTAGCGGTGCTTAGGCGAAGCCCTGCGACGATAGAACATCGCTTTGCTGGATCGGAGCCCGGGGATCATGATCGAGCTGAACATGTGCCAAGAACTCAAAGGTGCCAGAGTAACGGTGCTTGGATCGGTCGGATCGTGAAGACGTACGACTACATCAACCGCGTTGTCACAACGCTTCCGCTGTCGGTCTACAAGGGTACGTAGATCACACTCTCCCCTCTCGTTGCTATGCATCACCATGATCTTGCGTGTGCGTAGGAAAATTTTGAAATTACTATGTTCCCCAATAGGTTCATCATGGTGAAGCTGTGAACGTCAATGTTATTGACTATGTGGAAGCAGCAGATCACCATCTTGATCTGCCTGATGCTCAGGTGGAAGAGGAGGAGGAGGTGGTGGTGGTGGCGGAGCCAGTGAGTTTGACCAACATTGAAACAATGCTACGAAATGCTCGTGCATTCCGTGAACTTTCACCTGCAGAAGAAAAATGGTGGGCCCGCATGTTGGAACAATTCAACGTTGCTGTCACCCCAGGAAATAAGCTGTCAGTATTCTCAGCTATGGTCACCTTTCTTCAGGTGAAGACATCTGAGCGGATGACCAACAAATCATTCGATGCAATGTTGGCTGCTTTCCGCGAATCTTTCCCAGTTGCGTCTGAGCTGCCACACACCTACAGTAAAATGAAGAATTTCCTTCGTGCAGTTGGAATTGGATATGATATGATCCATGTTTGTAAGAATAATTGTGTTCTGTTTCGGAAGGATTATGCCAACTTAAGTGAATGCCCGAAATGCAAATCATCAAGATGGAAAGATGGCGATGCTGTGAAGAGGATTCCTCATAATGTTCTGAGACATTTTCGAATTACACCAAGATTGCAGAGGTTGTTTCATGATGCTGAAACAAGAGAGGATGTACTGTTGCATTCTAGGAACCAGGAGTACAGAGATCAGAATGTAAACAGCCATCCATCTCATGGTAGTGAGTGGAAAAGCTTCAATGATAAACACAAAGAGTTTGCTCCTGACCCGAGAAACATTAGACTTGGCTTAGCTTCAGATGGGTTTAACCCATTTGGCCACCAGAGCGCCACATATAGCATGTGGCCAGTGCTTGTTATCCCTTACAACATGCCTCCAAATGTCTGCACCAAAGAATCAAACTACATGATGGCCTTGCTCATCCCAGGTCCAAAAAGTCCTGGAAAGGATTTTGATTTGTTCATGGAGCCTCTTGTGGAGGAACTTCAACAGCTATGGAAGGGTGTTCTCACTCGAGACCTATATAGCATCCCATCAGCTGATTTCTTTTTGCGTGCTATTATAATTTGGTGCATCCATGATTATCCGGCTTTGGGCACTATGTCAGGGCGAACGACACATGGTTACAATGCATGTGTTCGCTGTGACAGGAATCCGCTGTCATACGCAATACTTAGCAAGATCTGTTACATTGGACACCGTCGTTTCCTTGCCAAGGACGAGCCGCATCCTAGAAAATACCGAAGACATGTGTTCAATGCAAAGCATGAAAACCGTGATGCGCCAAAGAGGCTCACCGCCGATGAGTTGCAAGTGGAATTAGAGAAGGTCAGCCATATTACACCAGGAAACCATCCTGGTAATGGTAGCAAGAAAAGGAAGTGTGGCAAGGTAGAAGAGAGATTATTGTTTACCCGCAGGTACACTTTGTGGGACTTGGAGTATTGGAAAGATTTGGATCTGCGGCATAATCTTGATGTGATGCACATCGAGAAAAATATATGTGACAACATTATCAACACACTTCTTAATATTGAAGGCAAGACGAAAGATACCTTAAAATCGAGGATTTATTTGACACACCTGGGTATCAGAAAGGATTTGCAGGTGCAAGATGAAGGTAAACCACGGGATATGGCACCAGCTGTGTACGTCTTGTACAAGGTAAAAAGAAAAGAATTCTGCGAGGTCCTGTCACGTGTGAGATTCCCACATGGATTTGCTTCCAACCCTGAAAGGAGAGTCAGTGCAGATGGAAACAAGGTACAAGGGTTGAAAACTCATGACTGCCACGTCCTACTTCAAAGGGTTTTACCTGCTATCCTTAGAGGATTGGACCGCCCTGACTTATACAGAGCAGTTGCAGAGTTGGGACAATTCTTCAGGGAACTCTGCAGTAGGAATATCAGGATAGATGCTTTGGAGTGTCTTAGAGACAAGATAACAACTATCCTATGTGACCTTGAGAAGATATATCCTCCAGCCTTCTTTGATGTGATGGTGCATTTGGCTGTTCATCTACCTGATGAGGCACTACTTAGAGGTCCAGTACAGCATGGCTGGATGTACCCTATTGAAAGGTGGCTAGGCACTTTCAAGGGCTATGTTAGGAACAGAGCTAGACCCGAGGGTTCCATTGCAGAGGCCTACGTTGTTACAGAAGCATTGACATTCTGCTCAAAATACATTGAAACAGGTAATCAGCTTAGCAAAGAGGTGGGTGAAGACAATCCCGGGCTCAATGTTTTCGATTATTCTGTTCGAGTTACAGGGAAGAGTCGACAAGAGGACAAACCTAAAGATTTGGACAAAATGGTTTGGTATGTGTTGAATAAATGTCCTGAGATACTACCTTATATCAAGTAAGTGCAGTACTGCAGCTTATACATCGTAATCTACTAAACTTGCAACACATTCTTATATATTTAGATGTTTGACGTGATCACTATGTTGTGCAGCATCTACAAAGAGGAGTTACTGCCGCAAAATCAAAGAAACATTGACAAACTGGTTATGGCAGGATTTGTGAAATGGTTCAAGAACCATGTAAGCTTTTGAAGTGCACTGTCAGTTTTTTTAATATACTGAGTATATAAGATGATCAGCTTGTCTATTTTCTAACCATAGGTTATGAATATGCGGGAGGATGGGCAGGCAGTTGATGATGCCCTTTACTCACTAGCAATGGGTCCTGATACTCGGGTAAGACATTATGAATCTTGCGTTGTTGGAGATGTGCGCTACAACACCCTTGCACGAGACGAAGGCAGGAAGACACAAAACAGTGCCATCATGAGCACGGATACGTATGACAAAGAGACAACTGAAATGTATGCTAACATAACAGACATTATTCAGTTGCAGTATATCTCCAGTTTTGAGGATCATCGGTGTGTGGTTCTGTTGTGCTGTCGTTGGTATAACCTATTTTCCAGGATCGCAAAACCCTGAGCTGATGATTATTTCAAATCCATCAATGTCCAGGCGGCGTACCAGACCAACGAGCCTTTTATTTTGGCAAATCAAGCAACACAGATATTTTTCTTGGAAGACACATTTGCACGTAGCGATGACTGGAGAGTATTGCAAAGGTTTGAGCAGAGGAATTCGTTTAATGAAGTTGCACAACAAGATGATGCTTACATTTCTCCTGATGTACAAGATAACATAGATGTTCCTAATATCTTTGAGAACCATCACGTCAATGACGCCGGTGAAAAGATTGTCTGTCGTGCTGTGGACATACAAGAGTTGATCAAGAAGAAGCCAACGTTCAAGGACGTTGAGGACGAAGAAGAAGATGACACCGTGGGGAATTACGATTCAGACTAATACACATGGTGAAGATGTTGACGCTGCTGCTGCGGATGATGATTACATTGCTTTTGTTGTATTTGCCTGTCAGAAGACGTTTTTTATCTACTATGTGAAATTGTATTTGCTATGACAACTGAAACCTGATGACCATGTTGTTTAGTATTTTGCTATGAGAACATCACTTGTTATGTATGCTGATTTGTGTTTGGTGATTTTAAGACACCTAAAACATGATGACATTGTTGTTTACTTGTACTCATATTTGGCTGTGAAACTTGAATTTGATGACATAGTTTGCTGTTGGACTGCAATTTGCTCGACGTCTTCGAATGAGAACAAAGCTGACCCGACAGGGCCTCTGCTATTTATTTATTTATATGAGCAAAAGGGGATGCCCCCTGATTTCCGTTAATAGAAATCATTAGATATTTACAACACTACGCCCAGCCTGCTACACAGGTTTCATTCATTACTAGTTTCAGCAAAGTGCTCATGTTGTGGCCACTGAATACATCACGAGTGCTACATACACTGCAAATAAAGAGACAATCATCCTATAGAGCACACCGATTTTGCCCATTATCTTCACAAGCTCTTTCATCTCCTCATTGCTGTCAAGGCCGTTCAGCAGCTGTTGCTTGGCCATGATCAGAGGAACTGCATCTTTAACCTTCTGCTCTGCATCTTCCTCTTCTGTCGTTCCTTCAGTTACTTGTCCAACACCCCAACCTGCTGGTATTGGGATTCCTCGGCTAACCAAATAATCAGCGTAGTTGCATTCCCCCACATCAGCAACTTCCCAGAAATACAAATCACACGAATCTTCCCTTTTTTGCATGAATCAAATTGGTAGACCATCAACCAAACTATTAAAAAAATCAGGAACTGAAAGCAGCAGAACAACACTTAAACATATTATTACCCCATGATTCGGGCATTTGTAAAAGACTCGGCCAGGGTTGCGGATTGTGGTTGAGACGTGACGGATGACTCTGTGTGATTTGCAGCAGTGGCACCACACCAACGGCAGCGGGTTGCGATGAGAAATCGGCTACGGTGCGCGTGCCGGTGAGGGTGTGATGAGACCCACAGGCGATGGTACGGGTTGTGACTTGGCGCGTATCTGGTTGTTGCCTGAGGAAGAGCAGGTGGAAGAGCAGCCAGCTGACATGGTTGCTGCGGCCAGAGCTTCTGATGCTAGGCAGAGTAAGTAGAGAAGAGGAAAGCGAACGTTGGATATGTCAGTTTCATTACTTGCAGAGTAGCATAGCACCATATAAAGTCATATCTAGGTTTGGATTCGAACCAGCTACAGGAGCACGTCTTTCTTTTTTCTAAAACTCGGCAACGTCTCATTACTGGTACACTAGCTTGTTCTGTACGCCTTCCCAAGTCTTTGATTTTCTTTCCCTTTTTTTGCGAGGAAGGAAGGAGGACAAAATTGGGAGTTCCTGGGACTCGAACCCAATACCTCTCGGTTGAAAACCAAGGGTGCTAGTCACTTATGTGGCGAACGTTCCCTGTGAGGAGGACGGTAGACGAACACATTTTCCTCGCAGTTTTCTTCCTATATATAAAAAAGTATGCTACTTGGTGTCTGCTTAGTCAACAAACGATTGTGCCAACCTTGACCGTTGGATTGACATTCAACGTATGTCGCGTTTCTTCAGTCTCTTCTTCCTCGAGCCGCCAAAGCCAAACCAGCGCCGGCGGGACCGCCTGCTCCCGCCTCCCACGGCTGGCTGTGATCTGCCCCGGCTCCTGTTCGTTCCCGTCCGAGGCCTCACCATCGTCCTCCACCTTGGTTCGCTCGCCGTGGCGCCGCCCTCCGGTGTTGTCAACATGGTCAACAACCGAGAGGAATATGGAGATGACTGTACCTGGTGAGGATGATAGTAGGGACCCAGCAGCGCGCGCAGTAATTTTGTTTTTTCGGGACAGAGAAGGGTATCAACTGGGTTGTGCGGGACCCATGGCCCGTCTAGCCCAGGCTTTTATTTCATATGTTTAGCACATGACCAGCCCAGTTTGTTTTCTTCCTTTCTGAAAATGCTAGCCAGCTATTTGGTTTTTTTTTGCAGAATAACCAACGTAGGCCTACTTGCTTTTCTACGCCCTGCTGGGCTGGAAATCTTTCAAGACGAGGAGGGATGCATTTTCCCAGAAAATGGGCTATAAGTAATAATAAATGGGCTGTAAAATGAAAAAATACAACAAACAGACAATTAGTTCCAAAATATTGTTTTCTTTCGGATTTTGATATTTTAAATTTCATTGTTTTTGTGCAGGTAAAATTTCATTGAATTTGAATTAAGGTATATTTATATTTAAAATTAATTTGAATCTAGCTAGAAATTTTGGGCTGTATGCTGTTTGGGACAGATTTGGAGGCTGACTTGTGGGTCTACTAGGTTGATGTGTACTTTGGCTTTGTCAACTTAGTCCACAAACGATTCTAGTAGCAGTGACCGTTGGATGTTAATCCAACGGCCGTGCTGCTTCTTCAATATCTGATCTTCTTGCTCCAGCCGCCCAAACCAGCTCCGGTGGGACTGCCTGCTCCCGCCTCCCGTGGCCGGCTGTGCTGCCGCACATGCCGCACCGCCCCACCCTACTTCATTGCTGGCCAGGCCATTCCTCTACTCACCCACACCTCCTGTTATTTTCCGGTGACGGCAGCCAGACCAGTAAACCCTCGTACTCCCCACCGCGTGGTCAACCATTGCCGAGTCTTCCCCGGCTCCGTGGCGTTCCCTTCTTAGGCCTCGCCGTCGTCCACCGCCATGGTGCTCTCGGCGCGGCCTGGTCAACTTGGTCAACGAACGACATCCATCGGCCGTGGACTGTACGCGCAAAATAATGATTCCTCCACCTGACAGCTGGGACCCACCGGAAGGGCCTCTGTATTTCGTGAAAAAAACGTTCCCCCCACTGATATGTCGGACCCACTAGCTATATCTTCGCACGCAAGGAAGTGCCTCCTTATTACGCACAAAAAATAAATACCCCCTGCTAGCTGGGACCCACCATAGTGGGAGGATGACTTGTGGGCCAACAAAGTTGATGGGGACGGAGGGCTTTGTCAACTTAGTCAATATGAACGATTCTAGCTCTAGTGACCGTACGATGTCCATCCAACGGCCGTAGTGTTTCTTCAACCTCTGGTCTTCTTGCTCCAGCCGCCCAAAGCAGCGCCGGTCATGCCGCATGCACTTGCCTCCCGTGGCCGGCTGTGCTGCCGCAGAGGCCTCATCGCCTCCTACTATTCCCACCGCTGGCCAGGCCCTGCGGCGACGGCAGCCTCACACCGCAGCCGAACCAGTGAACCCACGTACTCCTCTCCGCGCGGGCTTCCACTGCCGCGTCGTCCCCGGCTCCGTGTCGTCCCCTTCCTAGGCCTCTCCGTCGTCCATCGCCGTGGTGCTCTCCGCGCGGCGTGGTCAACGTGGTCAAGGAACGACTTCCATCAGAAGAGTACTGTACGTGGAGAGGCTGATAGCTGGGTCCACGGCCAAAGCCCTATTTTTTGGGATTTGCCAAGTAAGTCGATTTGTCAGGCCTGTTGGGCTGCAAATCTTTCAAGACGAGGAGAGCTTTCATTCGGCTGGCCGAGAAAATGGCCCATCAGTAATGAGAAATGGGCTGTACATTTTTAAAACACATCAAACCAGCAATTAGTTTCAAATATCTTTTTTTCATTTCAAGATTTTAAATTACATTAATTTTTATGCGTGGAGAATTTGTTAGATTTTATATTGATATACATTTATTTTTAAAATCAGTTTGAATATGAGTCGAAATTTCGGGATTAAAACAGTTCGGACCGCACCGAAATATGCAAAATTTCGTATAATTTTTTAATCGTGGACACAATTTGGGCTGTAATGCTAACAAAAAGAATATGGGCTCCAAAAAAACCTTAAAATTAGCAAATGGGCTGAAAATTATTAGAAATAATGGAAGATGGGCTGTATGTTGTTTTCCACAGATTTGAGGCTTTCCTAAAAAAGGTTGATGCACAAGCAGTGACTGTTGGATGTCCATCCAACGGCCGTCGTGCTTCTTCAATCTTTGCTCTTCCTGCTCCAGCCGCTCAAACAAGCGCCGACGGGACTGCCTGCTCCCTCCTCCCCGCAGCCGGCTGTGCTGCCGCGCAGGCCTCACCGCCCCACCGTACTCCCATCGCTGGCCTAGCCATCCCTCTACTCACCCACACCTGCTGTTATTCTCCGGCGACGGCAGACGAACCAGTAAACCCTCATACAGTCGTACTCCCCTCCGCGTGGGAAACAACTGCCGAGTCTTCCCTGCCTCCGTGTCGTTCCCTTCCTAGGCCTCGCCGTCGTCCACCGCCCTGCTGCTCTTGGCGCGGCTGGTCAACATGGTCAACGATCGACATGCATCTGAAGTGGACTGTACGTGGAGAGGCCGACAGCTGGGTCCACGGCCGCACGCAAGGAAATGCCTCCTTATTATGCGCAAAAGAATGATTCCTCCACCTGACATCAGGGACCCACCGAAAGGGCCTCTGTATTTCGCAAAAAAACATTACCACCACTGACAGCTCAGACCCACCAACTATATCTTTGCACGCAAGGAAGTGCCTCCTTATTATGCACAAAAAAATGAATACTCCCCCTGTTAGCTGGGACCCAGTATAGTGGCAGGCTGACTTGTGGGCCTACTAAGTTGACAGGGACGGAGGGCTTTGTCAACTTAGTCAATATGCACGATTCTAGCTCCAATGACCGTACGATGTCCATCCAACGGCTGTAGTGCTTCTTCAACCTCTGTTCTTCTTGCTCCAGCCGCCCAAACCAGCGCCGGTCGTGCCTCGTGCTCCTGCCTCCCGTGGCAGGCTGCGATGCGGCGGAGGCCTCACCGCCCCTACTACTCCCACCGCTGGCCAGGCCATCCCTCTACTCACCCACACCCCCTGTTACTCTACGGCGACGACAGCCTCACACCGCAGTGAACTAGTGCCCTCGTACTCCTCTATGCGTGGGAATCCACTTCCGCATCTTCCTCGGCTCCACGTCGTCCCCTTCCTAGGCCTCGCCGTCGTCCACCGCCCTGGTGCTCTTGGCGCGGCATGGTCAACGTGGTCAAGGAACGGCTTCCATCAGACGTGGACTATACGTGGACACGCTGACAGCTGGGTCCACGGCCGCAGCAAGGAAGTGCCTCCTTATTACGTGCAAAATAATTATTTCTCCACCTGACAGTGGGGACCCACCGGACGGGCCACCGTATTTCGCCTCCCTGACTGCTGGGACCCACCAGCTACATCATCGCACGCAAGGAAGTGCCTGACAGTCGGGACCCACCTGGTTGAAGCGTACATAGCGTTGTCATTCTGGTCGCGAACATGTACGTACATATATACTGGTGGATGTAGAGGCGCGCACGTGTCGCAGTAGAGGCGGCCAGGGTGCAAGAAAGAAAATACGGCCACGTATGTGTACATACGGGCGGGGTCTTAAACGCCTACTCGCGCATACATACGGCGAGGGCTCGTTGACATGGCTGGGTCGGAACCGAGAAACCGCGTCGTCGTCGTGTTCATGGGGAGGCAACGGAATGCATCGTGTTCATAGAGAGGCAACGGAATGCGTCGTGTTCATGGGGAGGCAATGGAATGCGTCGTGTTCATCGGGAGGCAACGGAACCCGTGGGAGCCAACCGGCTGGGTCAGAACGAAATGCGTGGTCATGTTCATCGGGAGGTCTTGGACGGAACAGGTGATGGAAATGAGGCCTGGCGTACCGCACAACGGAGGAAACGGACCTCCTATGTTCGGAACGGGGTCCTGTTGATCGGGAGGGGTCTGGCGTACCGCAAAACGGAGGAAACGGACCTCCTACGGTCAAAACGGGGGTCCTGTTCATCGGGAGGGGTGTGGCGTACCGCAAAATAGACGAAACGGACCTCCTACGGTCGAAACAGGGGTCCTGTTCATCGGGAGGGGTGTGGCGTACCGCAAAATAGGACTCCACAGGATACTGTTCATCTCCACCGTCGACCCCCTCCAGCCTCCACGAGCTACTGTTCATCCACCGTCGACCTCCTCCAGCCTCCACCTGCGACTGTTCATCCACGGGCTCCTGTTCATCCAGCCTCCACCGCGCGCTACTCCACCGGCTACTGTTCAACCAGCCCTCTCCACGGGCTCCTGTTCAACCACCCCTCCACGGGCTACTGTTCATCCTGCCCTCCACCGTCTACTGTTCATCCTGCCTTCCACGGGGTGGTCCTGTTCATCCAGCCCTCCACGGGGTCATGTTCATCCAGCCCCAACCGGCTCGATCGATCGGGGTCCTATTCATCCAGAGGCAACACCACGGGGTCCTGTTCATCCACCCCCACCGGGAACTATTCATCCAAACCCCCCTACAACACTCACTGTCCATCCAGAGGCAGCATCGATCGGCTTCAGTTAACAGCAGTAGCAAAGGAATCGCTCGATCGGGTTCAGTTAACAGCCATCGATCAATCGCTTGGGTTCAGTAACGCGTAGCCTGCAGTGCAATCGCTCGGTTCAGTTAGAGCCCAACACCTCGCTCGGGTTCAGTTAGATCCAATGCCTCGCACACACACGCGTACGTGTACGAGAGAAACACGCATCGCTCGGCCCCCGACCTCCCACCGTAACCGGGAACTCCCCGAAATTTTCCTCGCCCTCACTTCTACCACGGTTTTTTCCGTCATGGACGGCCCAAAGAATGTCATGCAGCTGCGTCTCCGGCCCGCCTAGGATGAAAAGCCCATTTTCTGTCATGATTTTTTGTCATAGAAGTAGGAGCCCACCACATCTATGATGATACCGGGTTTTGTCACAATTATTGTCATAGAAGTGTCATATATATGATAGAAAAAAATTTCGTTCGGCCCAAAATGTCACGCATGTGTCTTTTTTTGTAGTGATTTGTCCAAACTACAAAATACATATTATTTTCAGTCATGTATATTCGTACTGGCTTAACTAATTAATGAATTCATCAAATGCCCTTGCTTATTATAGTATCTCTTTGGCATTTTCCTCTGCATGCTTCTTTTCTAGGCTATCTGTCTTTCCATACCCTGCTCTCCTTGCTTATTTTATTATTAGTCGAATATAATGTCAGATCACCTACCATCATTATTCTTTATTACAATCTCTTAGGAAAGAAGTTTGATTAGTTGGGTATTCTTAGCTAGCATTCAAAATGGGATGTTGCGCTGCCATTAAATGAGCATAAATATAATGAGAAGGTGCACACAAAGTGGAGGCTTAGATTAATGCTTTAGAGTTTAGCCTGAATATAGCCAAGCAGTATTCTTACTAGGCTGCTGTTTAAGTACCTATGCAACAATATCAGAGGGATGCAGCTCCTAAAATATGTAGGGTTTGTAAGCTTGGAGCAAGAGTGCAATGGAAAATGTTTACTGTGTTCCATTAAAACAGATAAGAAATAATTTAGTTTGGGTGAATTGATTAGTTATAAAAAGTAGATGGTCCTTTGCTGGGATCTTTAGGTTTAGTCATTGCTTTTCTACTTCAAACTGACGGATTTATCTTCAGCTAAAAAAAGACAGCGGGCTTGGTTAGCTTCAAGAAGAAAAATATTTCAAAACCGTGTAGCTATAGAGAAATATTCCATGTCTATTTCCCTGATTTCCGGTCCACTTTATGAAAGCCTTCTGTAACTGTTTGCTTAAGTGGTTGTATGATATGTTGAATATGCTGTGTCGGGCTAGACGGATATGTTTGCTTGTCTTTGGAAATATTCACCTGTTGTGTTCTGCATTGACATGCATTTATATTGGCAGCTCTGTTCTTATTTGTCTCTGTTCTGATAGTTTTAGGTGAGAACAGAGTATTTATAGTTGTGACATGCACTATAGGCTTTTCATAATTATTAATTCTTTAAATGTGACCGTGCCGCCGTGCCGACAGATATGTGTGCCTCAATTTAGTTGATGTGCCTACCGTGTTTCAGGCGTGTTGTTCTTTCTTAGATAATCATAAATTGACATGTGCTTGCTTCTATTAGTTAAAATATCTTACATTAGGATGTACTGTGTTGTGCTTTCATGCAATTGTCTTGATTTAGACAGCAACTGAACCCAGTAACTGATTAGTAGAATTAGTCATGAGATGAGGCACAGAAGAGTTGAGAGGGGCGGCCGTCGTATTTACGATGCATGAAAGTGGCTCATGATTCCATTCAAGTAATGGATATATAGTAGTTGCTAATTATATTTACACTAATTGCAAGCATAATTAGCCTATTGTCTATGTAGTTTGCTGATTATACACTCTTTTCGTTCGTGTTTCACCCTCCTAAGGCATTTGTTCTGTCTGCTGCAGGTTGCTTTTGTCCTCTCATCTGCTATTTGGTCTTCTTCTATTGCTCTGTTGGCTCGTCATCTCCTCGGTTGGAGGTTGTTCTTGGTCCTGCCATTTGTTCTTGTTAGAGCTCACTGAAAATATTTGTTCTCACCTATGCTAATGCCTTTCGGTTAAACTAGGAATTATTTCATTGTTGGAAGCTTTCATCTGCGTATATGCGTAAGGGGATGTGTATTTATTTTGTTTCATTCATTTTTTGGTCTATTTATTTTGCACAAAAAACCATTTGTGGTATGCTTTGTTGGGCCTTATTTAGTATGGTACTGACAAAATTGGAAGTAGTAGCAAACCAGCCATGAAAATTTTGAGAGAACTATGCTAATCACAAGCATGATGTGCTCCTGTCATTTTGCCATGATATTGTAGCCCACTTCCAAGACTCTATGTACTAATGTTAGCTACTTACTTCTTTAGCTGCTCTAATTAGGAACCAATTCTCTGTGTTGTTTATCCTCTTAAAATTGTTACTATTCACTTAGGGGGGAGTGTAAGCAGTAGCTGATTTTAGAGAACACTACACACCAGAGCAGGAAGCCGAAGTCAGGAAGGAGAATGCATGTACCCTTGAGGACTGAAGAATGATGTTTAATCTTGCTTTTGTCTATGCTACTATTCTTGGTTCAGATCCTTACCTTCGGTTCAGTTCCATGTAGGCTTATGGATAGATGGACAAGTTGGTGAAACTGAAAACTACTGGATGGGTTAGTTAATCGGTTAATTAATCATTGATGCCCCTAATTTCGTTTCAGCTTCATCAACACCTTACATTTGCTTGGTAGAAATTTAAACTGAACACCAACTTCATTTATGTTATACTCGGGTGATGGATTCCTTCAGATATACAAATTCCTCGAGCAAAGTTTACAATGCTTTTGTGCCACTTATGATATGCTTCACATTTTTTTGTCTTTCCTTGTTGATCGTCCATTTGAACTATATATATCAATGTAAATAACCTTACATTTCCTTCTCTTACAATTGATTTAAGGTACTCATATATAATGATTACTAATGACCAGCTGCAGCCACCGCCTAATCTAACATTGTTGTACTCATGGCTTTTGGCATCTGTGTATTCCATTTAGTTACCTTTGCCTAATGTGTCCTGATGAGAGGCATTCTTGTTGCCCTGTACACAGCTTTGCGTTGTACGGAGTATGATTGTTACTATTTCTCCCCGCGTTCTCTCCTTTGCATTGTCTGACTATTACATGATTAATAGATGAACACTCCTATATCCGCAATGAACGGCAAGGGACAAGCTCCTGTGACTAAATACCTAGGTATTTCAATCAGCCTTGTGCACTGCTATACCTTTCTTGCTTTGTCACTTTGGTAACACCTAATATAATTTTATGTTTAAATGCAGCAAATCACCGTGCCCTAGGAACTCTCGTCGCAAGCTCTTGACTTCGCCTTCCAAAACCAAGGGAACTACATCATCTGTGGTTGTGCCTAAAGATCCTACCCAAACTGCAGAAACTGCTTTTGCTGGAGATGTTGTTGACCCTGCATCCAAAACAAATGTTAGTATCCATGTTCAATTCCCCTTCAGTCTATATGTACTAACCAACAACATCCACCTTCTGTTTTGTATAAATCGGTCCAGTATCTTTGCTCTTTTGGCGTTTGAGGGAGTCCTGGATTAGGGGGTGTTCGGATAGCCGAACTATACCTTTAGCCGGACTCCTGGACTATGAAGATACAAGATTGAAGACTCCGTCCCGTGTCTGGAAGGGACTTTCCTTGGCGTGCAAGGCAAGCTTGGAGATATGGATGATCGGATCTCCTACCATTGTAACCGACTTTATGTAACCCTAACCCTCTCCGATGTCTATATAAACCGGAGGGTTCTAGTCCGTAGGACGACATACACATCAACAATAATACCATAGGCTAGCTTCTAGGGTTTAGCCTCTCTAATTTCATGGTAGATCAACTCTTGTAATACCCATATCATCAATATTAATCAAGTAGGACGTAGCGTTTTACCTCCATCGAGAGGGCCCGAACCTGGGTAAAACTTCGTGTCCCCTGCCTCCTGTTACCATCCGGCCTAGACGCACAGTTCGGGACCCCCTACCCGAGATCCGCTGGTTTTGACACCGACATTGGTGCTTTCATTGAGAGTTCCTCTGTGTCATCGCCATCAGGAAGGATGCCTCGCCCCGTCTTTAAAGACGGCACCGTTGCTAAGGGAGCTTTGGCTGTCGGCCAAACCCTCCGGCTAGGTGGTTTTCTTATGACCACCTGTTCGGCTTCTACGCCGACGATGACCTCTCGAGCCATCGAAAACAATCTTCATGTCAATTCGGAACTTGCCGAGCAGTTAAATCCAGTAGAGCTTTCCTCCATAAAAGAGCTCTTGGATCGCTTCGCCGCCCTGGGAGTCGCTACAGATTACGACTAGATTGGGCCTAAAACCGATCTGAGAGAGATTAACTCTCCCCAAGCCACCCATCACGTTGCCGTGGTAGAGGGATAGTGCAACGACCCTTCGTCTATCCTAAGGAACCGCTACGTCCGGATTCCCGATCCCTCCAAGCCGGATGTCCGCAGAGGGGAGGATATCACTCAAGACCTGAACCTAGAATCAGGCGACGGACTGGATTCATTGGACAACATCCAGGAATCCAAACTTTCGAGTTCGGAAATTCCTCGGCCTCTGAGCCTCAGAAGGGGTAAGGCTTCGGATTCAATTCCACCCACCCACCCGAACATTAGCGATCTATCCCAAATCAGGCAAGAGCCCAAAGAAACAGTACATCATTACTGCGCCAGATTCCTCCTGGTTATGCACAGGATAAAGGGCTGCCGCGAGGAAGACGCAATTTCATCCTTCTACAATAATTGCACGGACAAGGGAATACTCAACGCCATAAGTCGCCGTGATATTACACGCTTCATTGACTTAGCGTCCATAGTACGAAGTACTGTGCGATGGAAAGCGCTCGAAAAACCGAAACAAAATTTTGGGACAATCCGGCCCTTAATGCAAGCCCAGTTCGAAATAAAAGGGTGCATCATCGCCAGACACCCGGGTCAAACACCAAAAGGCAAAAACCCTCTACAGGGCATGGAACCGTACTGGAGGGATGGCTTAATGGACCCTGTAAAATTCATAGCACAGAGGACGCCACACCAACTCACAGCCTTAGAGCATGTTGGATACTCCGGCAGGTGGCCAAAATTGGCGAAAACCTCCTAATCCCGGAGGCCACAGAAAGCCACCCCAGAGAAACCAATACGGTATTAATAGTCTTCGAGACCTTCGTACCAAATATTATGCGAAAAAGGACACTCCGCAGCCTTGCCGAAGTCTACCAAGTAGCAACAATAAACCCATGGAGTGACACGGCCATTACCTTCAACGCCAGTGATGAACCTAAATTCCGAACAGCCCGAGCACCAGCCGCATTGGTCCTCAGTCCAATACTGGACGACTTTCGTCTCACCAAGGTACTCATGGACGGCGGCAGCGGATTGAACCTCATCTATGAGGAAACTCTCCAAAAAATGGATATAGACTGGAACCGCATCACGCGAAGCAACACAACCTTTAGAGGAATAATCCCCAGTCGGGAAGCGTGCTGTACAGGAAAAATCACACTAGATGTGGTGTTCGGCACGCCGGACAATTACAGGTCCGAAGAAGTCACGTTCCACGTGGCCCCGTTCAGCAGTGGTTATCACGCTTTGCTAGGGCGGGAAGCATTCACAATCTTCCAAGCAATACCCCATTACGGGTACATGAAGCTCAAGATGCCCGGGCCTAACGGGATCATCACTCTCGCTAGTGATCCAGATGTAGCACTCCGCGCCGAAAAAAAAGACAGCCGCACTGGCCCTCGAGGCACTATCCGAAGCCCTAGCGGCCGAGGAACTGACTGCGCTGCACTCTACCGTGAATAGGGACGACGTGGTACTCGACAAAAGATCCAAGTCCACCTCCTTTAAACCAGCAGACGAAATAGTTGTCGGCGTTCTGGGAACGGGGGTACCCAGACTTGCCTGCCTGCGGCCTGCAGCGTGGCTCAAAGGGGGGCCCAGCACGGCCCATCTTCATCAACACAGACCCGAGACCCTCGCGAGGGGCCGAGCCTCGCGGGGCGGACGACACGGAGCTTCCTCAGGCACGGCCTCGTCAGGCTGGCTTGCGAGGAGGCGGAGAGATCAAGGCGGGGTACCTCATGAGGTGCCCGTGACGCAAGCCATGACGACCAAGGGCGCCAGGCGGGTGCCAGCCCGCGCAGTGTCCTCCTCTCCCCTTTGGTGCAAAGGGGGCAAGCATAGCCGCGGAGTACCGAGGCATCAGGCAAAGGTTGCCATTTCGGTGCAACAAGACCAAGACCAGGAGGACTGCAAGATGGAGGTCATCGTGGAGCCCAAGACAGCGTCACCACCAGAGCTTTGTGCAGGCGAAGACTACTTTTGTCAGGATAGCTGGTACTAGCTGCCCCCCTTCAAATTAGCCCGCCGTTGTTGGCTCCCTTCCCGCTCGATATTTGGGAAGAGGACCAGGGCCTCTATAAATAGGACCAGCCACCCACGAGAGGTGGGGGCGAAGAGGTGAGAGAGAGAGAAGGGTGACTGAACTCCTCCCAGCGGTTCATCCCTCCAGCCAAGAACAGACCCTTGCGAGGCTGTTCTTCCTTGTATTGTTCATCATCATCAGCCCAAGAGGCAATCCACCACACCACACACTGGAGTAGGGTATTACACCACAACGGTGGCCCGAACCAGTATAAACCTTGTGTCCCTCGTGTTATTCTTTCCATAGCTTAGATCTTAGCGAGGCGGAGGGGCGCAGGTAGGTAGGAGGCGAAATCTCCGCGCGCACCCCAGTGTTCGAACCTCAAGGGTCAGCCGGAACCCGAAATCCGACATTTGGCGCACCAGGTAGGGGTGCACCGGAGTTTTCTCTTCCGCCACCGCCACGGCCTGCCTCGCGATGAGTAGCGCGTCGCCCACTCCGGCCGCCGGCGCCAGCACGGGGGCCAGGGGGCTCCGAGCCTTGGCCCCAGCCCGACAACGGGTACGATGGCCGGACAAGTTCAAGCCAACGACGCCGCCGCGCTACGGTGGCGCGACAAATCCGCTGGCCTTCTTGCTGGCGAGCGAGGAGGCGCTCCTCGAAGCCGAAGGTGACAATAGGGTCACGGCCAACTGGCTCCCCATGGCCCTCACCAGTGCTCCGCGCACATGGCTGCTCCACCTGCCGGCAGCCTCCATGGCCTCACGGGAAGAGCCCCGCAGCCTCTTCCCCGCCCATCGCGCTACACCAACACCCCCGGTCGTTGCGGCCCTCCTGGGCGGCTCGCAGGCGCCGCCTACAAGTCACCACGTCAAGCCGTTCATCCGCCGGGTCAGCGCCGCTTCCACGCGGCAGGGGTTCTCCCGGACCGGGCAGCGCCCGAGACCGGCCTGACCTTCAGCTCGGAGGACCACCCCTCCAACTCGGCCTGCTTGGGTGCGCTCCTCATGCTGTGCACCCCCACCATCTGCTAGGTGGCCATCACCAGAACTCTAATTGATGGCGGTGCGGGCCTCGGCATGCTCTCGGTCGAGGCCTTCAACCTCCTCTGCATACCCCTGGAACGGCTTCAATCCAGTCGGCCCTTCTCAGGCGTTGGGGGCGGATCATCCAGCTCCTTGGGACAGATCCGGCTCCCAGTAACCTTCGGCACCTACAACAACTTCCGCACAGAGCTGGTCGACTTTGACATCGCCCCCATCGGCCTCCCCTACAACGCCATCCTCTGCTACCCAGCGCTGGCCTAGTTCATGGCTGCGACGCACCCGGCGTACAACCTCATGAAGATGCCCGGGAGCAGCGGTGTCCTCACCATGCACGGGGACACCGGAGACGCGCTGCGGGTGCTCAAGCTCGCCTTCAAGACGGCGGCGTCGGCATAGCCCGCCGACTTGGAGACCCCCGAGCCCAAGGGGGCTGCACCCGCCAAGAAGAAACAGTTGTTCACCCAAGACAAGGCAGAAACCAAGCAGATACCCGTCGATGAGGACGGGTCCACCAACGCCACTTTCACCATAGGCGCCAACCTCAAACCCGAGCAGGAGGAGGCCCTGGTCAGGTTCCTATGCGCAAACAAGAAGGTATTCGCTTGGGAGCCTGACCAGTTGGCAGGGATCCCTAGGAGTGTAATCGAGCATCACCTCAACGTGTGCCCCAACATGCGCCCTGTGAAGCAGAAGGCCAGGCGGCAGTCCACAGAAAAGTAGGCCTTCATCGTCCAAGAGACCCGCAAATTAGAAGCCGCTGGGGTCATTCGCGAGGTCTGATACCCGGATTGGTTAGCCAACCCTGTCGTCGTGCCAAATAAGGGAGGGAAGGAGCGCATGTGTGTCGACTTCACCAACCTCAATAAAGCATGCCCGCAAGATCCGTTCCCGCTCCCCCGCATCGACCAGATCGTCGATTCCACCGCGGAATGCGACCTACTATGCTTCTTGGATGCCTTCTCTGGATATCACCAGATCAAGATGGCGGTAGAAGACGTCGAAAAGACAGCCTTCCTAACCCCGTGTGGGGTGTACTGCTACACATGCATGCCATTCGGGCTGCGTAACACAGGGGCGACCTTTCAGCGGCTGATGCACATCACCTTGGGACCGCAGCTCGGGAAGAATGTTGAAGCTTACGTCGATGACATTGTGGTAAAGTCTCGGGAGGCCAGGACATTGATACAAGACCTGGAGGAAACCTTCGCGAGCCTCAACGCAGTGAACCTATGGCTCAACCCAGAGAAGTGTGTGTTTGGAGTCCCCTCGGGCAAGCTCTTGGGTTTCCTCGTGTCCCACCGGGGCATCGAGGCTAACCCAGAAAAGGTCAAGGCGGTGGAAGATATGAGCCCGCCAAAGACCCTCCGAGAAATGCAGAAGCTCACGGGGCGCGTGACCGCACTAGGGCGCTTCATCTCCAAGTTGGGGGAACGAGCGCTGCCCTTCTTCCAGCTAATGAAGAAAAAGGGGCCCTTTGAGTGGACTGAAGAGGCCGACAAGGCGTTCCAGGATCTCAAGAGATACCTGACCAGCCCACTGGTCATGGTGGCTCCGCGCCCTCAAGAGCCCCTAGTGCTTTACCTCGCCGCCACTCCCTACTCTGCCAGCGCAGCCTTGGTGGCAGTCAGAGAGGAGCGTCGAATCAAAACCGGCAGCAGCCCGGGACAAGGCAGAACAGGAACAAGGAAGGCCCACAGAAACCGCCACCGCGGCTGAGGAGGATCAGCCGCCGCAGAGGAGTGCACCGGAGGCGGAAGAGGCCCCTCTCCCAGATGGCCAGTCTCAGGAGGCCTCATTGCCTCAAGAGGCGCCATGGTCTCCGAAGGGAGCCACCAGCACTGACGCACTCCACCTCGTTGAGCACCCAGTGTACTTCGTCAGCACGGTGTTGCGGGATGCAAGGGCACGGTACCCCATGCCTCAGAACTCCTCCTCGCGCTACTGGTGGCCTCGCGCAAGCTGCGGCACTATTTTCAGGGTCACCCCATCAAGGTCGTCTCGTCATACCCCCTGGAGAGAGTGCTCAGGAGCCCTAACTTCAGCTGGAAGGGTCGCTGAGTGGAACATAGAACTGCAAGCGTTTCAGCTCGAATTCAGCACGACCAGAGTCATCAAGGGAGCAGCGTTGGCGGATTTTGTGGCAGAATGGACGGAGGCACCAGGCCTCAAGGGCAGACGAGGATCGGTCCCTCTCCCCGGGAAGCGAGGCGCCAGAAGGCTGGGTCATGTACTTCGATGGGGCGTTCTCCAGGCATGGCGCTGGGGCTGGGGCGGTGCTTATATCGCCCACTCAGGACAAGCTCTACTACGCTGTGCAGCTCTGTTTCCAGCAAGGTGAAAAGGTCTCCAACAACATAGCGGAGTATGAAGGTTTAATAGCGGGCTTGAAGGCCGCAGCTGCCCTGGGGTGAAACGCCTCACCATCAAGGGCGATTCGCAGCTCCTTGTCAATTTCTCCAACAAGGTGTACGAGCCGAAAGATGAGCACATGGAAGCCTACCTTGCGGAGGTCCGCAGGATGGAGAAGCAGTTCTGGGGGTTGGAGTTGCAGCATGTGCCCCGTGGCACCAATCAGGAGGCCGACGACATCGCCAAACGGGCGTCCAGGCGGTTACCTCAGGAGCCTGGCGTTTCGAGGAGCGGCTCTTCAAGCCCTCAGCCCTGCCGTCATTGTCAAACACGGCTCAGCCTCGGGAGGAGCTCCCCCAGCCACCTGCCTCAGGGGAGCTCCGGCCTGTGGCCCGGCCTCAGGAGCACGCCTGCTCCTGACGATGGAACCTCAGGAGGGATGCTGGATCACGGAGCTCCGGAGTTACTTAACACAAGGGACCCTGCCGGAGAAGGAGGAGGAAGCGGAGCGAGTGGCACGCCAGGCCACGGCATACTGCATCAAGGATGGAGAGCTCTACCGGAAGCACCAAACGATGTATCCCTGCGCTGCATCTCCAGGGAGCAAGGGAAGGAACTGCTGGAAGATATACATGGTGGAGACTGTGGACATCATTCATCATCACGGACCCTCGTCGGCAAGGCGTTCTGCAGTGGGTTTTATTGGCCCACCGCGCTCAATGACGCCGTCGAATTAGTGAAAGCTTGTGAGGCCTGCCAGTTCCATGCCAAGCAGATCCATCAGCCAGCAGGAGGCCTGCAGACTATACCCCTTTCGTGGCCATTCGCAGTCTGGGGGCTGGACATCTTGGGCCCGTTTCCTCGGGCGCCAGGGGGCTACCGCTACCTCTACGTCGCCGTGGACAAGTTCACCAAGGCCACACCATTCCCGTGGGTTCCGCGGTCAAGTTCATCAAGGCCATCGTGAGCTGGTTCGGGGTGCCGAACCGCATCATCACGGACAATGGTTCGCAGTTCACCAGTAACCTCTTCAAAACATACTATGCTAACCTTGGAACGCAGATATGCTACGCTTCGGTGGCGCACCCCCGAAGCAACGGCCAGGCCGAGCGAGCCAACGCAGAGGTCCTGAGGGGCCTCAAGACCAGGACGTTCAAGAAGAAGCTTGAGGCCTGCGGCAGAGGTTGGTACGACGAGCTTCAGTCCGTGTTGTGGTCCATCCGCATGATCGTGACCAAGCCGACTGGAGAGACCCCGTTCTTCCTGGTCTACGGAGCCGAAGCGGTCCTCCCTCATGAGGTCAGACGTCGCTCCGCGCGGGTCCTGGCGTTCGACGAGGCGCAGCAGGATGCCATGCGGGGGATGGACCTCGTGCTGGGGGAGGAACGTCGCCGAGAAGCCGCGCTGCAAGCGGCGAGGTACCAACAAGCACTGCGGCGATATCACTGCCGCAACATCCGCCCCAGGACTCTTGAGGTAGGAGACCTCGTGCTCAGGCGGGTTCTCTCCAGGGAGGGGCTGCACAAGCTCTCTCCCATGTGGGAGGGCCCATTCAAAGTTGTTCATGTTTCCAGGCCCGGCTCCGCACGCTTGGAGACTCAAGAGGGGGTGCCGGTCCAGAAAACATGGAGCATCCAGCACCTCCGGAGGTATCGCGTTTTGGAAAAGGCCCAGAGCCTGTGAAGAAGGCGAATGCCTGTGAAGCTATCGCGTTTTGGAAAAGGCCCAGAGCCTGTGAAGAAGGCGAATGCCTGTGAAGCTGTCGCGTTTTGGAAAAGGCCCAGAGCCTGTGAAGAAGGCCAACGCCTGTGAAGCTCGCCGCCCGTGACACTCTCACGTAATAATGAGTTGGGGCTGTACACGCCCCGGAGTCTCAGGAGCGCCGGCCTCAGGCCCTGGGGCTCCCTCCCATGCCCAGTGGCAGCACTTAGCTCCGCGCTGGTGAGAAGACGTCGAAGACTAGATTAGGTGCCGGACGCGGCTTTTCATTTGCTTTCCGCAGTTGGCTTGTTCCTTCTCATTCAAAGTTTTATTGAAGTTGTTGCCGTCTTTGGCTTGTGGTTCTTCAACTTTTCACTCTCCTGCCTCGATTTCTCTTGTGCAAGGCCTCGCGAGGGGGGGGGAGCAGCCGAGCGCCCTCGCGAGTGTTCCTATCCTAGTCGTTCAAAGGGTTCGCGACCTGGGCCCATTACAGGAGCACCCCTCCAGTCCGTGCCCCACGGGCACCACGACACAAACACAGGGCCTGGGTCGGTCGCCCCCCACCGCTGGGGCCGGGAACTATCCACGCGCGGGCACGTAGCCGGAAGGTACGGTAACGGAAGCAAAACGATGATTAACAGCAATAACCCAAACACGCCCCCGCGGGGCTCCACACTACTGTCTTTTTTACGCAAGAAAAAGGAAAAGAAAGAACAAATCAGGCGCAGCTCGCCTCACACCAGCCCGCAGGGAAGACCCGAGCTGCCTCTGGGGCTCAGGCAGACTCCCTCTCATGCTTCACCGGGGCGCGACGGTGGCCGGACACGCTACCACCTCCCAAGCAGATACGACGGCGTGGAGGCTGACCGCGGCCACCGCTAGAAGAGTCGCCGCCTGAAGAAGAACCGAAGAAGCTTGGGGAACCCTGAGCGCCTTCAGCCGCGTGAGCGCTGCCCTCTCCATCATCGCCGGAGCTGGGTTCCCAGCTGCGGTCGTTGCCCTCGGGGCAGCACCCTGCGCGGCGACCATCTTCCCCAAACACCCTCACGTAGAGGGCAGCATCGCCGTCGAACTTTAAGTGCAGGGTGCACCGATGGCTCAGGCCACGCGCGCGGGCAAACATCTACCAACCGCGGGCCAGGGCCAGGCTCCCGGCTGCGGAGACCTCCAGTGAGACCGATGAGGTCCGGCTGCAGCAGCCGTCGGCCTGAAGCCAGAGGCCGCCCAGGGCGCCGGTCGGGAGCTCGCCAAGGAGGAAGCGAGGAAGTGGAAGCCGGGTGCTAGTCGGCTCCGCCGACCACACGACGAACTCTAGCAGCACCTCAGCAGCGCGAAAGCGCGGCCAAGGGGGACGCGCAGCCGGAGCGCGCCCCCCGGCCGCAGCGATCCGCCCGTCGCTGTGCTGAAAATCGCCTCCATGGCCGCGGGGAGCTGCCGTGGTGGCCATAGGATGTTTGCGAGAGCGCCCTCGGCCGCGCTTGGGCGGGGGAGAGTCGGGCTCAACCTGGCGAGCCTTCCCCTTCTCTACGGCCGAGAACCTCCTCGACGGGGCCATGAAGAAGAAGGAGAAGCAAGGGGGGATGAACTGGAAGGGCGCACGCCGATCCGTACTTATAGCTGGTGAGGGCCAACCGACGGCCCCCACGATCGCAGGTAATTATGACCCGCTTTTCATGCAGGGACTTGTCCAATCCGTGCAGTTGCCGAGGCGCCATGGGGAAGTGGAGACGCCCACGTCCAATCAACCGCCACTCGGCGCCCAAGACCGCAGGCTGTTAGGGCCCACGGTGCTTCGCTCTTGCCCTTTCGCCCCCTGCATGGCCAAGCCCGGGCACGCCTTGGGCCCGGGGGCTACTGTCGGCGTTCTGGGAACGGGGGTCCCTAGACTTGCCCGCCTGCGGCCTGCGGCGTGGCTCAAAGGGGGGCCCAGCACGGCCCATCTTCATCCACACAGACTCGAGACCCTCGCGAGGGGCCGAGCCTCGCGGGGCGGACGACACGGAGCTTCCTCCGTCACAGCCTCATCAGGCTGGCTTGCGAGGAGGCAGAGAGAGCAAGGCGGGGTACCTCATGAGGTGCCCGTGACGCAAGCCATGACGACCAAGGGCGCCAGGCGGGTGCCAGCCCGCGCAGTGTCCTCCTTTCCCCTTTGGTGCAAAGGGGGCAAGCGCAGCCGCGGAGTACCGAGGCATCAGGCAAAGGTTGCCATTTCGGTGCAACAAGACCAAGACCAGGAGGACTGCAAGACGGAGGTCATCGTGGAGCCCAAGACGGCGTCACCACCAGAGCTTTGTGCAGGCGAAGACTAGTTTTGTCAGGATAGCCGGTACTAGCTGTCCCCCTTCAAATTAGCCCGCCGTTGTTGGCTCCCTTCCCGCTCGATATTTGGGAAGAGGACCAGGGCCTCTATAAATAGGACCAGCCACCCACGAGAGGTGGGGGCGAAGAGGTGAGAGAGAGAGAAGGGTGACTGAACTCCTCCCAGTGGTTCATCCCCCCAGCCAAGAACAGACCCTCGCGAGGCCGTTCTTCCTTGTATTGTTCATCATCATCAGCCCAAGAGGCAATCCACCACACCACACACTGGAGTAGGGTATTACACCACAACGGTGGCCCGAACCAGTATAAACCTTGTGTCCCTCGTGTTATTCTTTCCATAGCTCAGATCTTAGCGAGGCGGAGGGGCATAGGTAGGTAGGAGGCGAAATCTCCGCGTGCACCCCAGTGTTCGAACCTGAAGGGTCTGCCGGAACCCGAAATCCGACAATAGTCAAATTCCAAGTCCATCCAATGGACCCCAATAAAACAGCTTCCATCGGGGCACAATTAAACCCTGATGTCGACGCCACATTGCGAGAGTTCCTACGGGAAAACTGGGACATTTTCGCCTGGCATCCTTCGGACATGCCAGGAATCCCACGCAGGCTGGCCGAACACAGCTTAAATATCCAAACAGGATTCAAACCTGTCAAACAGGCTCTTTGGCGTTTTTCCGAACCTAAGAGATAGGCTATGGGAGAGGAGCTAGCAAAGCTATTGGAGGCCGGATTCATCAGAGATATAAAACATCTGGACTGGCTAGCAAACCTGGTGATGGTACCAAAGAAGGACAAATCCTGGCGCCTGTGTGTCGATTTTAAAGACCTCAACAAGGCTTGCCCAAAGGATCCCTTCCCTCTCCCCCGCGTCGATCAAATTATCGGTGCCACCGCAGGACACGATTCGTTGTGTTTCCTCGACGCATATTCTGGCTACCATCAAATCAAGATGTAAGAATCAGACCAAGCCTTAACAACATTATCAACAACCGTGACGCAACGGCCCAGTTGCGAAATGGGCAATCGAGCTCCTCCCGTTCGACATAACTTATAAGCCACGACGAGCCATCAAGTCACAAGTTTTGGCCGATTTCGTCGCAGAATGGACGGAGGCCGAACTCCCTAAAGAGTACGGCACATATTCAAATTGGATCATGCATTTCGACGGCTCCAAAATTTTGGTCGGACTGGGGGCTGGTGTCGTTCTGACGTCCCCCACGGGAGACACAGTTCAATACGTACTACAGATTCTGTACACGGATTCCAACAACGCAGCCGAATATGAGGCCCTTCTACATGGTCTCCGGATGGCAATATCCATGGGCATCCAACGCCTAGAGGTGCATGGGGACTCGAACCTCGCAATATCCCAAATAAACGGAGACTTCGATGCCAAGGATCCGAAAATGGCAGCTTACCGCAACGCCGTCCTAAAAATGTCAGCTCGGTTCGAGGGGCTTGAATTTCACCATATAGCCCGGGAAAATAATCAGGCGGCAGATGTCCTGGCACACATCGGCGCAAAACGCGATGTAGTCCCCCCCAACATCTTCTTGGAAAGGCTTTTTAAGCCATCCGTGGCATGGGAAGGGGAGCCGAACAATAACAGCCTGGACCCAACCGCACTGCCCGACTCCGAACATTCCGACACAATCGGTGGCTCTGCCATTGAAGTAACACCTTCAGCCCACGTAATAATGGCCGTCATTGCCCCATGGACGGAACCATTCCTCACCTACCTTACTAGGCAGGTACTCCCCGAGGACCAGAATGAGGCACGCTGCATAGTGCGGCGATCCAAAGCCTACAAAGTCCACGAGGGGGAGCTTTATAAGAAAAGCACTACCGGAGTCCTTCAAAGGTGCATCTCCGAAGAGGAGGGGCGGAATCTCCTGGCTGAAATCCATGCCGGACTCGGCGGTCATCACGCTGCAGCCCGATCTCTGGTAAGCAAGGCCTTTCCGTATAGGTTTTTATTGGCCGACGGCCCGGGCAGACGCTCATGACTTAGTCCAACGATGCACCGGTTGCCAGCTCTTTGCAAACCAAAGCCATATGCCACCCACCGCCCTCCAAACTATCCCCATCACTTGGCCCTTTGCGGTCTGGGGGCTTGATATGGTTGGACCCCTTAAAGGCAGAACCCACAAGCACAAATACCTACTCGTCATGGTGGATAAGTTCACCAAATGGATAGAAGCCAAGCCTGTTAAGATGGCTGAATCCGGGCCTGTGATAGACTTCATATCCGGGGTTGTACACCGTTACGGCGTCCCCCACAGCATCATCACTGATAATGGCACGAACTTTACGGCCGACGAGGTAAAACTCTGGTGCAAAAACTTGGGCATCAAGCTCGATTACGCTTCTGTCTATCACCCACAGACTAACGGCCAGGTCGAACGTGCAAAAGGTCTTATCATGAGCGGCATTAAACCCAAATTAGTACAATCCCTCAAGGAATCTAACACACACTGGGTAGAGGAGCTCGACTCTGTACTCTGGGGGCTGCGGACCACACCGAATCGCACCACCGGATATACACCATTCTTCATGGTGTACGACGCTAAGGCAGTTTTGCCTTGCGACATAATCCATGATTCACCTCGAGTGCGCATGTACGAAGAAAGAGAAGCCGAGCTCGATCGGCAGGACAGTTTGGACGCATTAGAGGAGGAGCGTGACGTGGCAAAAGCTCGTTCCACATTTTATCAACAGCAGGCTCGAAGATACCAAAGCAGACAGGTACGGGCCAAAAATTACAACGTTGGCGAATTAGTTCTACGCCTGCCGGACAAGAAAAAGGACAAACTCAAGCCCAAGTGGGAAGGTCCCTTCATCATCGACCAAGTCCTGACTGGTGGTGCGTACCGCCTGCGAAGTGCATCGGATAACCGACTCGAGCCGAACCCATGGAACGCAGCCCGCCTCCGAAGATTCTATGCCTAGGGCCGGATCATGTGTTCGTCTCCTTACTCTGTCCATTTTTTATATATACCTTCTGTCTTACATTTCTCTCCTTCTCTCTCTCTTTCCCTCTTATAGCCTTTAGAGGCTCACAAAGTGACGCGCTATCCGCGCTCAGCAAACCTGGGGGCTTCTTTCAACAGAAGCTTATTTCTACGGGCTTCACGCCCAACACATGTGTCAAACTTCCGCATGTACCTTTTATTCACCACTATATGCATCGATATGACTTAAGTTTTGGCCAAGATGGGTTGCCTGGCTCCTGTGCTTACCCCTACATTCCCGATTGTCCGGCTAGGCAGTAAAGGGAGCACCTCTACGATTGTTACTGCCGGGTCAGCCGGACGTGTACCTCAGACTGGGTGAAGCCGAAAGCTTGCGTTCTTAAGGGAATATTCGGTCGGTGAACTAAAGATGATCTTTTTTATTCTTTCCACGTGCCCCCAGATGTTTTTCCTGCGTTTCTCTTTGCAGCATGGACATGCACTTTAGGGCATGCCTCCCAGGGAAAGGAACCCCTAACGGAACTATTCTCCCTGGAAGATGTTTCTTACTAACCATGTAATATAACATAACTAGTCGGGCACTTGTCTGTTCACGCCATAATGACCCCTACGCCTGGTCTCCACACATTCCCTGGTTCCTATATAACCGCATGGGAATTCGGACACACTCCGGACCGTCAGGTCCCGGGGCTGAAGCGAAAAGGTCGGCCATGACAAATGATCTACAATCCGGCTAGAAGGCATTATAAATGTCAATTAAATTACATAGTCATTTTGACTAATTGTACTCCTCTTCAATACCATCTAACAGGCTGTCTAATTTACAGTCCTGCTGGGAATACTTTGCTGCCAACTCTACTTGGCCGTATACTAAGCTCACAGGGATCTCCTTCCCATCGGGCCCTACAGGACCAACCTCGGCCATATGGTTGGGGTCGGCCTGTGAATACCGCGTCTTCACCATGGCCCAGGCCTCCCTAGCGCCTTGACGGCAGGTGATATCTTCCACAACTGGAAGCGCCACCGTGCTCCCCTCAGCTTCTCTGCAAGCTCTCCAAGACCTTCGGGTGTGGAGACGGATGGCCACAGGACTTGGGCGACGCCTCGCATCGCCTGCCGAACTCGATCGAGAAATTGCAAGAGCTCGGGAAGAAGGTCACCCGTAGAACCAGGCATCTCATCTACAGGACGACCTGTTAACATACCTATGGATATTGCTCTGTTAATCGACGGCACCGCCGAACTTTCTTTTAAAAGGTTCGTTCAAGCACTTACTAAATATGCCACGCCGAAGCCGCTGATTCTCCTTCACGGAGTCTGACAGCTGGGCACGAACATCTTTTAGCTCGACGCCCAGCCGGGTGTTGGCATCTTGGAGAACGTTCTTCTCCCCCATCACCTTTAACATCACCCTCTCACCAGCCTTTAGTTGGCGTTCGAGGTGTTGCCTTTCCAGATTCAATCCGGCGCCATCTGCAATTTTATTTGTCAGATTCGCACAAAAGCTGTGCTTCGCCACATACTTATCTTTTGAAATGTATATTGCCAGAGGGGGTCTCCTTAGGCTCCCTTGCCGCGGCTAGTGCGGCCTCTAGTTGGGCTTTGCACTCTTTCAGCTCCTGGGTCAGTAGGAATTCTTTTCTGCAAGAACCTGCATTTCAAATGATCCTTAAACCAGTTATTCTAACTGTTTTTAGTCTCGGGGGCTACTGCTACATATATATTTACCAAAATTTTCTTACCCGTATGTCTTTTACATATTGCTCTGTGGCTCTGGCTAGACCATTTTGAGCGGCACGGAGGTGCGCATCTCCCGAATTGAAGGCATCTAATGCCTCTTGGGAGAAGCAAGCGTCGCGAAGAATTGTCCGGCGACGCCTGTGGTTCATGGCACTTTCCACCTCTGAGTTGGTGGCAGATAACCCGTCCGCATCCTCCGTCAGAGGAATGTCTGGCACACGCCTTGCATTCGCTTCCGCCCTCGGACTAGGCTTTGGAGCCTAGCTGGTGGAGGCGCGATTAGCAGCCTCTCCGGATATAGTCCGGCGAGGTCTCTTTGTCCTGAAAAGGGCACGAGTGTCAAATGTGCCTTGAAGGTATATCAACTGGGATAAAGGGGCGCGCCATACCTTCGCGCTGATGCCTCGGTCCGGACTGCACCTCTTTTCTGCCCATGGGGCCCTGCGGCCCCTGGTTGGTTTGTCGCTGCAGGTTCGGCCTTCTACCTCAAAAATCTCCCCTGTAAAGTTCGGTTGCAATCAGGAAATTAAACACGCGTGGACGGAACCCTGTTCGGGGTACAGGGACTTCGGTCTCAGGTACCTGGGGTGTTCGGATTAGCCCTGTGTAATCGGCCGTAATGGCTACCAAGGCGTTGTCCTCGCTTAATTGATGGAACACTCCATCAATCAGCTCCACCGATATGTCTGGATCCTCTTGAGAGGCCGGGTCAAGAGACCGTCCTGAGTCCTAGGGTTGTGGAGGCGGGCTGCTTATGTCCTTAACGGCCCGGCGCAGTTCCTGCGTTGAAGTCATCAGACTAAGTATTTAACAATGGGAACACTAAACGGATGAGCAAGTAAATGCGACCACTTACCCAGCTTGGGGGATTGTGCATAGAGAATCCACCCTGTGGGTTGACGTGGAGAAATTCCTCCTCTTCTCCCTGGTACAAAGTGGACAAGATCTTTAATAGAGCGACAACTGAATCTGGCCCTTTACGGCCGTAGCGGGTGGCGTCGTCCTCCCCGTTGAAGTCCCACATGGGGTGGCTTCTGTACTGAAGCGGCTGCACCCCCCGCATGATGCATTCGGCCATAACTCCGATCATGGTTAGTCCGGAATGGGCCAACAATCTTATTCGGCCCATGAGATAAACGATGTCCCTGTCACTTTCCCTTTGAGGGCTCCGTGGACGCCAGCTTAGGCGTTTCTTTAAAGGAGCACTATCGAAATCTGGGAGGCCGATCCGGACAGGATCCGGTAGCGGGACGTCTTCTATATAGATCTGAGGGCCAGTCTTCGGACGCCTTCTTTGGGGTTCCAGACAGATATCCAGTCCCGGCGATGCGCCATACTTCGGCCCCGCCCACTTGATACATTGACCCTTTCTTGGAATGGGGCACGAGGCAAAATAGCTCCTTCCACAGTCCGAAAGGAGCTTCAATACCCAAGAACAGCTCGCAGAGGGCTACAAAGCCCGCGATATGCAATACTGAGGCAGGCGTGAGGTGATGTAGCTGGAGGCCGTCGAACTCCAGCAGCCCCCGGAGAAACGGGTGGATGGGAAATCCGAGCCCCCTTATTAAGTAAGGAACAAGGCACACCCGCTCTCCTTTGGATGGATTAGGGGCATTCTCTGCTTGCTCTCCGCCGTTGTAGACGGCAAGACCGGCTCGGACCAGGACCATATAGGCCGGGGGGAGAAATCCCTTGGTCTGAAGCGTCACTAGCTTGCTATGCGGAGTAGAACATCTCTCCCAATATCCAGGCTTAGGGCTAGAAGGGTGAGAGGAGGAGTTGCGGCGGCTGGCCATGGTGGAATGGACCTTTGTCGGATGCGCTCTGATGAACACTCGGGGAGGGGAGAAGGTGTGGATTGGATCTAAATCCTCGTCCCCTTAAAAAGGGGCAACTCATTTACACGGCTAGGGGTGTGAACGTAAAAACACTCGGACTTTTCATATTCGTTTGACACATGGAAAACAGCCATTATTGGGCGTAGAAGCCAAGGAGTGCAACATCTACAAGAAACCGGACTTTATTCAAACAGGTACACAAAATTTGGAGGAGAACCCACCTTGCAATGCCGAAGACAATCTGTGTGCCGGACTCATCGTCATTGAAGCCTGGTTCGGGGGCTACTGAGGGAGTCCTGGATTAGGGGGTGTTTGGATAGCCGAACTATACCTTCAGCCGGACTCCTGGACTATGAAGATACAAGATTGAAGACTCCGTCCCGCGTCCGAAAGGGACTTTCCTTGGCGTGGAAGGAAAGCTTGGCGATATGGATGATCGGATCTCCTACCATTGTAACCGACTTTATGTAACCCTAACCCTCTCTGGTGTCTATATAAACCGGAGGGTTCTAGTCCGTAAGACGACATGCACATCAACAATCATACCATAGGCTAGCTTCTAGGGTTTAGCCTCTCTGATCTCGTGGTAGATCAACTCTTGTAATACCCATATCATCAATATTAATCAAGCAGGACGTAGGGTTTTACCTCCATCGAGAGGGCCCGAACCTGGGTAAAACTTCGTGTCCCCTGCCTCCTGTTACCATCCGGCCTAGACGCACAGTTCAGGACCCCTTACCCGAGATCCGCTGGTTTTGACACCGACAGCGTTGCTCTGAGCAAGATATGTATAACCTTTAGATTTCCATTCGTGTATGATACTGCATGTACACTTTAGACCTCATTACTGTCTCTGTGGTCAAAACAAGTTTGTGATCACTTGTTCTATATATGTAATCAACTGCCCTTCTACTAATATTTTCAGAAGACTATTTATATATGTTTACACTGGTTAGAGAAAATCATTACATTGCCAGCAACAATTTTTTATTTCCATATGTTTCAATCTTTCTCTAAATATTTTTATGTGTACTCTTTCAATACTTGGCTTGCTCTTGTCCTTTGCGCCATTGGCGCAACGGGTCATCTACTACACATAAAATCAAGTAATTGTTGCTACCATCCCTCCAAAGGACAGTATCTACATGTATCACTCTAGAGTTGGCTAGTGCTTTTGACTGTACGAAGTTGTACTACATACATAAACCATGATATCTATATAACTCTAGTTGACTAGACTTTCATCGATCCCGCTTCTTTTGGCAATGTGATAAGGCTAAGAAGAAGTACAGATTGGCTAGATGGAATATTATTTGCGGACCAAAGGACCAAGGTGGGTTAGGGATCAAGAATTTAGAAGTAAAGAATAGATGCTTGCTTAGCAAATGGCTATACAAGCTATCTGTTGAGACCGAGGGTATGTGGGTACAAATATTGCGGAATAAGTACCTACGCACTAAGACCTTGGCCCAGGTTACCGGTAGGCCTACGGACATGCCATCCCACATGAGTGCGATAAATGGAGCGTTTGAGAAATTTGATATATCACAAACACTTGTTGGACAATTCGCGTGTGGGATAGGTTCGGTCATCACATACGTTTTGTTCATCAAATGTATGCATGCTTCCACCCTATCACAGATGATTAATCTGAGTCATGTGGGATGGACCCCCCTATCACCCACATTAGCAAGGTGATGGTTGGAAACTGTGTCACTGAAAGGGGTAAAAACCATTTGCACAGGATGTCTCTGCACTACTGATGTGGCTGGCCTGAATTTGGATTTTGGATCAATGTCACTTACATTTTTGGGCTTTGATTTCCTTTTGACGTTCATAAACAATTGTCCTTAGAATCAGTTTCCGTCAACCCAAGATGTATTTCCATGGTTGGCTTGACTTCAAATTTTTAGGCTCGAGGGTCTAACGGACTTGAGTTTTGATTTTTGGAGGTTTTTCAGGTCTTGTCTTTGGCCCCGACGGGTAACATGGGTCTTTCCTAGATCCATCATTCACACATTGGCAAGGGATAGGGAGGACCCAATGTCCAGCTATAGAAATTTCTATCTTTTGTTGTCTCACATGGTTAGTCAAATGATTTGATAAAAACCAAGTGTTAGGATTCCATAAATGAACTTTGGCTGATTGGGGGTAGAGCTTGGACCCCCTTATACCACATTTTAGTTGCAAACACACATGGAAAGAGAACATATATTTGAAGACACCTCTCGACCATTGTGGAGCTACACCATGACCATGTTTGCACATACCATACTGAGCGGAGCCTTGCAAAGTGCAATCACCATTATCGCTTGGCACACATGAAATCCTACATTAGCACTGTTTTTCACTAGATTTATGATGCTATATCGGCCTCATGGTGAACTGCGGTATAGTGATTATGTAAGCGTAAGACAATCGAGGCACTTTTCATAAAAAAGACACGAGAGGCACGAGAAGTGCCACAAATACAAATCTATATTGTGGAGAGAGAGATGATAGGGATGGAGTAGCTCCTTGCATGAAAGAGAGAGCAGATGCTATGATGCATGGCTCTGTCAACCACTCAAGTTTGGAGAAGATGAAGAGAACATCAAAATCCATCAATGCATATCGATCCGTTGAGTGAGTGGAACTAGAAAAAAATGAAGAGGAAGGGAAACAATGGAGGAGATAAAGGATACTGTCAACAAGATGCCACTCTGTGCAAAAAAAAAAGTGAAAAATAATAATGGTATGGCTTCACCAAATTTCTAAAAGAGGCAGATCGTAAGTATATGCACAAGCGAAATGCTATCTCATAAATATTTCGTTGGTAAGAAACTAGTATACACTTTATGTAGTTGATTCAACAACATTTTAACAACTTCATCATGTGTTTCAATTGTATTTTTCATGTGTTTCAACTACATATATCGCTTGTTCAACAACAATGTTTCAACTGCATCGCGTGTTTCAATTGCACTTTTTAAACTGCATCGTCTATTCCAGCTACACTATGGGCGTGTTTGGTTGCCTGGGTGGCTCTAGCCTGCGTCGCATGGGGGATCCTGGGTGAGCATAGCCTGGTTGAGCTGATGCATAGATTAGCTGAGATGTGTGTTTGGTGGAATGTATGATATTGTTGCATGAGAGATGCTATATACAACAGATGTTGTTTGGTAGACTGCATTTGAGTTTAAGTCTGTGAACTTTCCTCTTCCAATTTCAATCATTTCAACTAGATCTGGATCATTCTATGGAACATGTAAAAGAACGCTGAACTGAAATCTGAACTGAACTCATGTCTCAATTTTTATTTATCAAAAATTTCTCAAAGAAATGAAAAAATTATCACCGATCTAGACGATTCAGAAAACAAATCAAACGAAGAGGTGGGGGGCGACGAGTTGGCGGGGCGAAGGCAGAGGGGAGGAGATGCTGACGGCGAGATTTGACTGCGGCTCGCTGGAAGGATTTGGAGCGGTGGCGCAGTTTAAGGGGACAGAAAGGGGAGAAACACGGCACCCGTTGCGGCTCGCAGCACGCAGGTGCTCCCATCTCCCCTTCTTCCTCTCGTTTGGTGGTGGACAGCGTGTTCCCCGACGTGGGCATGGAGTAGCACCGGCGAGGGAGCTCAGAAGGGTGGTAGACAAGGCAGCTGTCGAGGTGGATTGGCGAGCCCCCGGCGAGGGCATGGAAGAGGGCGGGCTACGGAGCCTGGACTGGTGGTGAACGAGGGAGCCTGAACCACTGGTGGACGAGGGAGCTCAGGCGGCGGCGGCGGTGATGGCTCACTCAATCCAATCTGATGCGTGAGAGAGAGGAGGATGAGAAGGATACACGGGACGGGAGTTGCGGCTGCACGCGCGAGCCTGGCTCGGAGATACGGTCGATTCCTGCGTGCCCCTCGGCCTGGCTGAGAGGCCTCCTTTTGGATCGGTTGGGCCAGGCTGAGGAGGTCGCACAGGCCACCAAACACAATAGATTTTGCATGACGGGTGCGACCCAGGTGCCACACAAGAAACCAAACACGCCCTATATGAATTACAATGTTTGGGATACAACTACATTTTTTCCAACTGCACTTATTCAACTCTATCATTTGAACTTCAAGTGTGTCTCAACTAGTACAACATAGTAAGGATCGTCTGATTAACCTTTACTTTTTCTTTTAGTTGATTTGCTGGCCGCCGTTCTTCCTCCTCTAGTGGTTTTATCTTCCAACTGACCCATTCATATCGTTGGCAGCACTGCCGCCTCCACCCTAAGTGACAACACTGTTGCGCGTTGCCTCACTACCCTTTCTTGTCAGATTTGTTGCAGCTCATGCCTTCCTTCTAATTCCCACCCACCGTACCATATATTTTGTCGTTGATGACCACACACCTGTCAATCTAAACCTATCAATCCTCTGTTAGTCCTCCATGGAGATGCCGAGGCGAGCAGCGTTGTCTCCGTCTCGGGCACATTAGAGATGCTGCGACCTGCGGTCTCACCTTTGACATTGCCTTGTTTTTCTACCTCTTCTCTACTAAAATCTACTGAAACAATTTCCCAAGGATTAGCTAATGCGAACAAATTAATGTACTTCCCCAAATGGACCACATAAAGTACCTTTACAAAATACTCAAATCAAACAAAGTACATAAGCACAACACACATACAATCTCATTGTTCTCCTTAGACATGAAATCCTCTGGGGACATATATGTCTCATTTGAATCTAGTTTGTCGAAGGGTGACCACCTCCTAGTCCTGTGCAGCAAACACCCTCGAGGCCATCTGCACCACGTCGATGACATCATGGTCGCTACAGCTAGCACTACCTCCAGCAAGGCCGCTCGAACTAGTGGCGTCTATGTCGTAGTAGTAGGACCAGCCGCCAGCTCCATCACCCACGTTTCCCAGTTGGTTGTTGGCGGAGCACTCACGGTGCATCTCTGCCACCGCCTTTAGGTTGCTCGCCATGAGGGAATGTTGTCCGCTGAACGCATACATGTTCATGCTCACATTGGTCGTCTGCTGGATGTCTTGCTCACCAAGCATCTGTGTCGGTGACAAACCATACGACATGCGGTTGTGCAGGTGCGCATTGGGAGGGATGTAGTACGAGTACCCCTCATTTGGCCCGTCGGCGACATTCAAATCCGGCGCCCAGTACTGCATGTTGGTTGGGTTTGGGTGGTAGTGCATACCAGTCATGGCCGGATTGGGGTAGGTCAGGTGCGCCTGCGCGGTAGGGGCGATGACGATGGCAGCATCTCTACCGGCCATCCCTATCTTCCCACCATGCTCTTGGTCATGATACAATGGTGGGGACACTGGAGGTGTCTCAGCGGGTGATCCGATGTGCGGCTCCATGCTGCGGATGTACTCCGCAAGAAGGGAGAGTTGTCCAGGAGGTGGCTGCTCGCTGTTCCTCTTCTTGAGCTGGCGCTTCGCTTTTAGACTGCGCTTAGTGGCATTCCAGTGGTTCTTAACGTCATTTTCCGACCGGCCGGAGAGTAGCCGGGCGATCACCGACCAGCGGTTCCCACAGGTGTGATGCAGCTCGATCAACTTGATGTCTTCCGCGTCGGTCCATATTTTCCTCTGCAAGGGAAGTATTCGTGAGTCAGTTAATTATGGCATAACATTCCATTGAAGTACAATTGAACACACCACAACACACCGAAAGTAATATCTACTACCTTTACCTTTTTTTACACAACACAACACTCATGTGCACGGAAGCATTATTTATTTAGAAGTCAACCAAGAAGCATTTTCCTACCATGCATGGATATGCCATGCATGCATCCACCATTCGTCATTGCTTTGAGATTTATCTTACCTTTTTTGGTTGTTTGCCAAATTTGTGTTGTTTAAGAGTACTAAAATTTTATTAAAATATTTATCTTGTTTCAAAATGCATCATAATGTTTTTTCGGGTACCAACAAATAAGAATGCACTTGTTTCAGATCAGATTTTTGCTGGTACATAATGGAACATTACTTCCATTATGTTACACATTTTAAAAAACTAATGCAACACTCTGAAACAAGATAAAACTCGCCAAGATCAGAAAACATAGCCAGAATCTCAAATTATCTAAGGAATTTCAAAGTATCTCAGGAATCTCAAAGTATCTCAGGAATCTATTGGTTAGAAAATTTCCAACTAAGCCTGATACTCTAACAAAATTGATCTATGCCACATATAAATTGATGAAATGGTGGAATGAGCCTAATAAAAAAATGGAAAAAAGTTAGTATGTCAATAATTATTTGGAGAGGATCGACCCATACAAAAAAGTGACATGCCTTATTTATTTTGTAGATATCTTATTAAAAATTACACATATTTTGTGTTTGCTACCATTTTGGGAATCAATATTGTGTAATTTGAGGTGCCCGAGATCTACAAAACTTTCAGAAAAAATCCAGTTAGCAATATCGATTATATCACAATTGCAAGTGTCATTTTTATTTATAGATTTTGTGCTCCTTTTGTTGGAACAAGGAAAAATATTGACCTTTTTATTGATTAACAAGAGAAGTTTGTAAAATAACAACCACAAAGACACAAAATTAATGTCCTACATTACATTACTCAAATGCTTGGCCCCTACAATAGCCCAAAGAGACGCCTCATCTTGGATGAGGCGAACAATGACTGCCATCGACCTCACTTTATTTTGAAAGACACATACGTTCCTTTCCTTAGAAATCCCCCATCCAACAAGAAGGAGCAAAGAATGTAGAGATTTCCTCGCCAATTATTGAGGAGGACTTCTTTCCACCAAGACATTGCCGTCTCAAAATGAGGAGAAAGCATCATACTAGCATGAGGACCAAGATAAGAGATCAAGTCATTCCAAACTTGAGGCAAGAACCGACACTTGATGATGAGGTGAGCCACTAATTCTTGCACTTGGTTGCAAAGAGGGCACCGGTCGTGATTTGGTCACTCACACCTTTGTCATTCAAATCTTATTTTCGATGGCTAACCAAGCAAAGAACTTACATTTTAGGATGCCCAAACCTTCCAAGCTGTGGCATGCAAGTTGGATCAGATGAGGCTGACGAACTGAGCCTTGTAAGCCGATGAGGTGGTATAACTCCTGTCGTTGGTCAGCTTTCTCATGGTCGTATCTTGGATGTCTGGTTGGATGATAACATGCACTGGCAAGTTTGTCTTACAGAATGATGAATTATTGGATGTGCTCTAGTGTGAGGCCTCCTTTATTACCAGTCTGTAGAACCCAAAACGTATCTCCTAAAACCTTGTCCACAATGCCACCTTTCTTGCATGATATTTTTTTAAAGGGTGTGATATCTTTATGCATCAGTCCCTCCAGCCATTACGAGTCTCAAAATTTGGCTTTAGTTCCGTCACCAATCGTACCTAAGTGGCCGCCACTAATAGATTACCTCATCATTGTTGCATGACATCCACATACTACACCACACCAATTGCGGGTCATCCTAGTCAAGCCATAACCATAGTAAGTGAAGCACGATGGCAAACTTCCAAGATTAAGAATTTCCGACCAGCAAACTCCTCCAGCTTGCAAACTTGCTCCAAGTTAATTTTGCACTTGCATCCGGTCACTTTGTTTGTCCTCACCCAAAGATAGGCAAACCTCAAGCTATCAATCTTCTTAAAAACCTCCATGAGGAGGTCAAATAGTGTAAGATGGTGTATGGCCACAGCTGTGAGCACCGCCTTGACCAAGATCATGCGGCTTGCGGTATGAACATGATTCCCTCTCGAAGGTACTAATTTCCTAGCGGCTTAATCTTCAAAGTGTTGCAAGTGGACCATCCTTAATTTGACCATGAGGGATAGTGGAAGGTAACATATGGTGAAGTATAAGAAACATGCCAGGAAGGACTAGAGTATGTCATCAAGGTTGTTGTTATTGCACCAGATAGGTGAAACGGGTCTCTTTCCGCAATTTGTAACAAGGCTAGTATTATCCCCAAAAGAGGCAACCTTGGTGGCGAGGAATTGTACATCTTGCTTGATAGGGGCACATAAAACAACCACATCATCGAGGTAAATGGAACCACAAATGTCGTGTGACGCCCACCAAGAGGATGAAGTTTTCCTTAGGTCATATACTTGATAAATATATGGTGCAGCGGGTCAATGACGAGACTGTACCCCTGAAAATGCCCACGACCATGCTTGATCGTGTCCTCAGCAGTCCCATTGAGAAAAAAATCAAGAAGAAGTCGAGGAGGGGAGGGTCGAGATCCATGCTCGGAAGTGGCCTTGGAAGCCATGGTGACTAAACATTGCTATAAAATAGCCCCACCTAAAGAAATCCAAGGCCTTCTTTATGTTGAGCTTGAAGAGGGGCATATGTGTCTTGATGTGGTAAAATCTTCTAGCCACATTGGGCACATAAATGAAGTTATTGTGGGTGCTTCTCCTCTTAATGAAAGAACTTTGTGCAATGGAAAAATATCATTCATGTCCAGAGCCAACCTCATGGAAAGAGTTTTGTCAATAAGCTTGTCCACGACATGCATAAGGCTAGTAAGCCCACAATAGTCATTCGGTGAACAAATGGATCAAGTCATGGGAACCAAGCGACAAATCTCAAGGATCGCAAATTTTAAATAGGGAGATGCTAACACTCGTTACTTTCACCCCAGGATCAATGGGCGGAGGAGGAAAAAAACTTATATATCGTCTCAAACATGGGAGTGACTGGGTGATGGATCAATAATACATCATTAGGTGAACCAAGGGATCAGGTTGTCCCCATGACGTACTCGCTCCCTGGTGATGGCATCACATGGCCACCTTCACCACCATGCTCCATCAAAGTATCCTCCATACTGTATTCATGCTCCAGTCAGTTCATCTAAAAATCTGAACCGATGAAGAGAGACATGCAATATGTTTCAACACTTCCCCTCACATCTAGGCTATTTTCCTTAGGAGTGGGATCGATGTAGGACGTAGAATCTTTTTTAATACTACATTGGCAAGGTCTTGAACTTGAGACCTCTTGGCTTGGATACCATATTGAACTCATGCCCACTAGCACATCCAAAAAACCGAAATATCATCAAATCGTAGTCAAGTTTGAAAAGCATCCGGAGCTCGACACTATGTCTGGCAGCCCCTCCTGGAACAGAGCCACAAAACAGTCAACCCCTTCCTTGTTGACCTGTTCAACCTCACCAATGACTCCCATCTGTTGGCACAGAAGCCTCTGCAGGAGCTGGGCGATGGGAATGACCCTGTTCTTGGCACACATGCATGGGCTATGCTGACTTGTCGACGTCGGTGACCTTCGTGAGCGTATTCCTCCTTGTTATGGATGACCAGGGTGGTGTGGAGCTAGGAGCGGGGAGAATGGGAGGCAACACCGGCACAAAAAAGTGGTGCACCAGGGGAGGGCCCTGCCAGGAGCACAACTAGCATGCAAAGCATCCATCTCCGTCGTCATTGGGTTGTTGTTCAAGAGCACTAGGAATGCTGGAAAGCGAGGCATGACGATGGGCGTGTGGTTCTTCATTAGGCGAAAAGGGGAACACGGGGTGGGGGGCTCGGTGCATGGGTTGATGTCGTGCACAACTCATCATAGGGCTCATGGTAGTGGGTAAGGGGGCTTGGTGCATGGGCTGGTGGCGTGCACATATCCATCGACGAAGCAGGTCGTACCTGCATACCGAAGTAGGGCCCGCCTTGCACAGTCAGTCCGGTCTGGAGGGAGCGGAGGAGAGCTCAATTTTTTCGCAACCCACACATATCCCAAATGCTAACCCGGGAGCAGGAACATCTACTCCTATTCACCAAATTCAGGAAAACCATAATAAACAGAAAGCAGCAAATTCCCAAATAAACAACATCAAAATTTTGGAACATGTGTATCCGACTATCAGCATGTGACTTGTTTTGTTTATATGATTGGACTAATAAAAGTACCACATCTCAAATGCAATTTGTGTGCTGGAACGACTCTTACTTTAGGAAATACAAAATTGAGGCAAGTCACAAATATGTAGCAGCTTTGAGAAATAACCAAGATAAAAAAATCGGCAATGTTATCTCTATCTGGGGAACGTTCGAGGGGAAGAAATCCCAACAAATGACCCACAGACCACAAGATCAAGATCTCATGGTGGCAGCTTTTTGATGAAAAATGCATTAAATAAACAAAATGCCATGCTTTTTGTTGTTGTAAAAAATATCACCCCCAACATTAAAATTGCCAGTCGTGCTATTTGCAAATGCCATCCTGGACAGGGAACGGTCGCTGGCTATTGCGGTCCAAATTCGATAACGCTTGGGTGATCACTTAGTGGTGAAGAATTTAAAAATTAGGACACACCATGTCAATTAGCAAATTTGGATATTTGTAAGTGCAAGTGTGGTTTTTATTTATGGACTGAACACAGAATTCATGTACACATTTCAAATGCTAATGTGTGGGCAGGAACATCTATCCCTACCAGTTTCCCAAAATTACTTGGGTGGATTGTTGGCCTAAATGAAGAAAGTAATTGCCACATTTACTGAGTAGACTAAAGACATGCAATACTACTAACTTTTTTTTCGGGAGTTAATACCCACTTCCGAATGGTAACCAAATTATAGGTGCAAACTTTTGGACGTACAATCATATGATTGAACTAACGAAAGTACCACGTCTCAAATGCTAATTTGTGGGCTGGAACATCGACTCTTACTTTAGGGATACCAAACTGTGGCTACTGACAAATAGGTAGAAGCAATAATTTGACAAATAATCAAGTCAATTTTCTAATTGGGTGATCACTTATGGCCAAGAATCTCCTCTCTACTTAAAAAGAACATAAGGTTCCCATTTCAGCCTCTCCTTCGTCCAACCTCTCTCTCTATATGGTCCCCCCTTCCATTCTCCTGTTTGATTTTTTCCTCCCATCTCTGATTTTTCTCTCAGATAATAATATTTTTGGCAAGTCAATATTTTTTTACCAAATAAGTTCTTAACAATAAGATGACATTTTGACTCCCATATCCGATCATTCTCACAAATAATATTTTCTTTGATAAGTCAATAAATTCTTACCAAATAAGTGCTTAACAATAAGATGGCAAGCAAATCATGACAATTGCATACAGAGTCTTCCTAAGATTATAGCGCACCAATGTAATAATAGATGTGCAATCATGGGAAAATCTACGAGAATGTTTATAATCCCGTTGCAACGACGAGCAATTATCTAGTTTAAAAAATGAGACACCATGTCAATTACTCCCTTTGTTCACAAATATAAGATGTTCTAACTTCTTTTCCAAATCGTAGGCATATAGATTTGTTTTAGCGTGTTTGTTCACTTATTTCAGTCCGTGTAGTCCATATTGAAATATTCAAAACATCTTATATTTGTGAACAGAGGGAGTAGTATATTCCATATTTGTACATGCAAGTGAGATTTCTTATTATTATTTACGGATTGAACACAGAAGCCCTTGTACATGTTTCAAATGCTAATGCATGGGCAGGGACATCAATCTCTATTGATTTTAGAAAAATTACTTCCCTGCAACTTTTTATTCAGAAATTACTTGAGTGCTCATTTAGTGCCCTAAATGAAGAAATTAATTGCCATATTTACTGATTAGACTAAATACATGCAAGACTATTAACTATTTATCCGAATTTAATACCCACTTCCGAATGGTGACGAACTAGATTAACGCAACGAAGAATTTCATTCCGTAAGCACACTCAATCATAGATCATCAAAATTCCCGAGAATCAAGCTGCTTGTAGGGACTAGGGAGTTCAGAAATTTTAATCTGGCGAGATCACCTCAATGTTGGGGTCAAGTTGGTTGACCCATCTCTCCCGGCACTGCTTCCCACTCCGGCTGGGCAGGTACGATGCGACCTGCATCCAACTCCCTTCGCCGAATTCCTGCACCTTCGCCCTGAGCAGCCTGCAATTTAATCACAAACAAAACTGACAAAGTTGTAGCCGATGAAGGACAATGAAAAAGGTTTGCAATTTAGGGTTGGATTTTCTACGTACGTGTCTTCCTCCACAGTCCAGAACCTTTTGAACCGTGTCAGCCCTTGGCTGCTGGATCTGGCACGCGCTGGCGCCCGAGCAGGCGCCGCGATTGCCATAGGGGCGTCGCTGCTGCCGTAGTCGGGGAACGTGGTGGGATCCATCTCGCCGATGCCACCAAAAGGCCTTGATCCGGCGGCTGGGACGATGACCCCCCCCGGCTAGAGCACCACCATCATTATGGATGAAGTGTTGTGCAACACCGCCATGGCCGGAGCTCACTGCCTCCACGTCCCAGTCGAAATAGGCACTCCCTTCAGCCATTAGCGCGGCCTCCAAGGTCGTATCAGAGTAAAGACCAAAGCTAGAAGAAGGGGAGTAGTCACTGGCTCTTCTGCAGGAGAAATGCCTATATCAAAGATGGGGCGAGGGGTCTGTGCTTGATATAGAAGGGGACGACACCCCATGCCCCCATCGGCCCGTCCATTCTCCTGCCCCCAGTTCCTCATCAGACAGCAAGGAGGCGTCCCACATGACAATAACGTTCTGACTACAGGTTTTCAACTTCACTGTGGACCCTGTGCACCGGGTGCACGTAGTCTCTGGAGAGGTTTGTGTGGTCTAGGGTGGGTCAGACTTCTTAGTACAGGTATGGTGAAGCACAACACTCGTGCCCGTATGAAGGTATGCGCACAAATTCAGGGGAAACTGAACACCTGTTGGCATGCTTCGTGATCATTTGCAACTAAGTACAGGGTGTATTTGGATATAGCGTGATAAATGTTTCCTAAAATCTTAAAAGTGCACGCGCAATTTCTGGTTGAAACGAGCGGCCAGATGCTCGCCGCTTGATCAAACGTGGCCCGGCCCGGCCCGCAATAGTGCAAGCGCGATTTTAGCCAACTGTATATCTACTACCTAAAAGAAACAGAGTGTTCCGTTTCCCCTCTTACGTTCCCCGCTCTTCGTCCAACTCTCTCGTATGACCCCTCTCCCTCCAGCGATTTTCTTTTCTCCCTCCACCGGTTTTCTCCCTGCTAGTTTTATCCTCATCTGTCCGGACAAACTGACTCTATCTTTGGTAAACAAATAATTCACGTAAGGTAACCAAATGCAATCAATTCATGCATGGCAATCAATTCATTCATGACGGTGGTCAATCTCCTTCCTTCTTTCAATCAAACGGTGATCAATCTCCTTCCTTCTTTCAATCAATTCCTTTTTTCTATCACCATGGTCTTCCTACCCACACAGATGAAAAAGCCAGCCGTTTTTCATCTCCTCTCTTTCCACCCAGATCATGATCCCTTTCTTCCCCCATCTCCCCCTCATCTCACCATCATCCTGCACCACTGCTTTGGGGCACCATCCATCACCGCCGCAGCAGCGAGCGCTGCCCACTCTGCAGATGTCAGGCCAGCTGCCGCCATTTTCCAGGCAGCATAGTATGACGGCCGCGGTGCAGGGGTCCGTTGGTTGCAGGTCAGGGCCCTCTAGATTGAGAACTTGCAGTAGCAAACGGATGTGAACTGCGCATGAGCAAGGCGGCAAGGTATGCATGTGCTCCCACTGATTTAAACATGTCGTTTTTATAAGAAGTTGATGCAGTATAGGAGGAACATCATATTTTTAGACACATTCTAATGAATGTAACCTCTCCATTTTTCCCATAGGAAACCATTCATTCTGCGATCATGTGCATACAGTGCCGAACAATTGTTATTACTATGTATATGTGATGTCTACTATGCAACTTTATTCTTGTAGACACGTGTTGGGCCTCCAAGCGCAGAGTTTTGTAGGATAGTAGCAATTTTTCCTCAAGTGGATGACCTAAGGTTTATCAATCCATGGGAGGCGTAGGATGAAGATGGTCACTCTCAATCAACCCTGCAACCAAATAATAAAAATTCTCTTGTGTCCCCAACACACCCAATACAATGGAAAATTGTATAGGTGCACTAGTTCGGCGAAGAGATGGTTATAAAGGTGTAGTAATGATAGTAGATATTGATTTTTGTAATAGTAACAATAAAAAACAGCAAGGTAGCAAGTAACAAAAGTGAGCACAAACGGTATTGCAATGCTTGAAAATGAGGCCTAGGGTCCGTACTTTCGCTAGTGCAATCTCTCAACAATGCAAATATAATTGGATCATATAACCATCCCTCAACGTGCGACGAAGAATCACTCCAAAGTTCCTATCTAGCGGAGAACATAAGAAGAAATCTTTTGCAGAGTACGAAACCACCTCGAAGCTATTCTTTTCGATCGATCTATCCAAGAGTTCGTACTAAAATAACACCAAATAATTTCAGATTCATAATACTCAATCCAACACAAAGATGTGTTTGATCTTTCCAAACAACAGAAAGAGTAAGAACTTCATATTTAATATATAAAGAAAACATAGTATAGAATACAAAATACAAATCGAACCACAAAGAGTGCCCCGAGATTTCTACCGGAGAAACAAAGGCAAGAACATGCATCAACCCCTATGCGTAGATTACCCCAATGTCACCTCGGGAATCCATGAGTTGAGTGCCGAAACATATATCAAGTGGATCAATATGATACCCCATTGTCACCACGAGTATTCATATGCAAGACATATATCAAGTGCTCTCAAATCCATAAAAGTATTCAATCCTATAAAATGAATTCTCAAAGGGAAAACTCAATTCACAACAAGATAGAGAGGGGAAAACACCATATGATCCGACTATATTAACAAAGCCCGTGATACATCAAGATCGTGACATCTCAAGAACACGAGAGAGAGAGAGAGAGATTAAACACATAGCTACTGGTACAAACCCTCGGCCTCGAGGGTGGACTACTCCCTCCTCATCGCGGTGGCCGCTGGGATGATGAATATGGCCACCGGTGATGATTTCCCCCTCCGACAGAGTGCCAGAACGGGGTCTAGATTGGTTTTCGGTGGCTACAGAGCCTTGCGGCGGCAGAACTTCTGATCTAGGGTTACCTCGAGGGTTTTTGGAATATTTGGTGATTTGTAGGGCAAAGAGGGGGTGCGGGAGGCCACCGAGGTGGGCATAACCCACCTGAGCGCGCCTTGGTGGGTTGTGCCCCCCTCGGGTCAACCCCCAGGTGCCGCCCTGGTCCGTTGGATGTCTTCTGGTCCATAAAAAATCCACAAAAAGTTTTGTGGTGTTTGGACTCGTTTGATTTTGATTTCCTGCCATGTAAAAAACAAGCAAAAAACAGCAACTGGCAATGGGCACTGGGTCAATTGGTTAGTCCCAAAAAATGATATAAAGTTGCTATAAAATGATTGAACAACCAAGAATGATAATAAAACAACATGAATACTTCATAAATTATAGATACGTCGGAGACGTATCATTCATGTTCATTCTCGACGTAACATAGCACGCTCAACAGGTTTTTGGTGTGGTGCGTGTAGGCCGAATGAGTTTTCACGCGTGCGCAACTGGGTAGCCTGTTCTGTGCAACTAGGCACCATGATGTGTACAACTGAAATTATACACCTAGTTAGATGGGGAGTTGGGGAAGGTAATTACCTGTATGATGAGGTCCTTGAGTACTGCCTGTAGGGCCATTGGGAGGAGAAGGCGGGGCACTGCTGGTTGGGCCAGGCGGGGGAGGAGGTGGTGGAGCATGCCATGTAGGGCCAGGAGGTGGAGGAGGTCCTCGAGGGTTGCCATCATCTGATGGCCCTGTAGCGGCAGCCATTTTTTTCTTTTTCTTGGACTTGTTCAGGTGGCTGATCTCGATACGTTCTCCATGAAGGAAATATGCCCTAGAGGCAATAATAAAGTTGTTATTTATATTTCCTTATATCATGATAAATGTTTATTATTCATGCTAGAATTGTATTAACCGGAAACTTAGTACATGTGTGAATACATAGACAAGCAGAGTGTCACTAGTTTGCCTCTACTTGACTAGCTCGTTGAATCAATGATGGTTATGTTTCCTAACCATAACCATGAGTTGACATTTGATTAACGGGATCACATCATTAGAGAATTATGTGATTGACTTGACCCATCTGTTAGCTTAGCACGATGATCGTTTAGTTTGTTGCTATTGCTTTCTTCATGACTTATACATGTTCCTATGACTATGAGATTATGCAACTCCCGAGTACCGAAGGAACACTTTTTTTGCTAACAAACGTCACAATGTAACTGGGTGATTATAAAGGTGCTCTACAGGTGTCTCCGATGGTACTTGTTGAGTTGGCATAGATCAAGATTCGGATTTGTCACTCCGATTGTCGGAGAGGTATCTCTGGGCCCTCTCGGTAATGTACATCACAATAAGCTTTGCAAGCAATGTAGCTAATGAGTTAGTTACGGGATGTAGCATTACGGAACGAGTAAAGAGACTTGCCGGTAACGATATTGAACTAGGTATTGAGATACCGACGATCGAATCTCGGGCAAGTAACATACCGGTGACAAAGGGACCAACGTATACCGTTATGCAGTTTGACCGATAAAGATCTTCGTAGAATATGTAGGAGCCAATATGAGCATCCAGGTTCCGCTATTGGTTATTGACCGGAGACGAGTCTCGATCATGTCTGCATAGTTCTCGAACCCATAGGGTCCGCATGCTTAACGTTCGGTGACGATCGGTAATATGAGTTTATGTGTTTTGATGTACCGAAGGTAGTTCAGAGTCCCGGTTATGATCACGGACATGAAGAGGTGTCTTCAAATGGTCGAGACATAAAGATCGATATATTGGATGACTATGTTTAGACTTTGGAAGGGTTCCGGGCAAGTTTGGACAAATACCAGAGTACCGGGGGGTTACCGGAACCCCCCGGGGAGTGTAATGGGCCTATTGGGCCTTAGTGGAGAAGAGGAGGTGCGGCCAGGGCAGGTCGTGTGCCCCTCCCCCTCTAGTCCGAATTAGACAAGGAGGGGGGCGCCCCCTTTCCTTTCCCCTCTCTCCTCCTTCCCTCTCTCCTACTCCTACTCTTGGAAGGGTTGGAGTCCTACTCCCAGTGGGAGTAGGACTCCCCTTGGGGCACGCCTAGGAGGGCCGGCCTCTCCCTCTCCTCCACTCCTTTATATACGGGGAGGGGGACACCCCATAGACACACAAGTTGATCATTGATCTTTTAGCCATGTGCGGTGGCCCCCTCCACCATAATCCACCTCGGTTATATCGTAGTGGTGCTTAAGCGAAGCCCTGTTCCGATAGCATCATCATCACCGTCATCACGCCATCGTGCTAACGAAACTCTCCCTCGAAGCTCTACTGGATCGTGAGTTCGCGGGACGTCACCGAGATGAATGTGTGCAGATCACGGAGGTGACGTACCTTCAGTGCTAGATCGGTCGATCATGAAGATGTACGACTACATCAACCGCGTTGTCATACGCTTCCGCTTACGGTCTATGAGGGTACGTAGACGATACTCTCCCTCTCGTTGCTATGCATCACCATGATCTTGCGTGTGCGTAGGATTTTTTTTTGAAATTACTACGTTCCCCAACAGTGGCATCCGAGCTAGGTTTATGCGTAGATGTCATATGCACGAGTAGAACACAAAGGAGTTGTGGGTGTGGGTATATACATATTGCTTGCCCTCACTAGTTGATTCTTGATTCAGCGGCATTGTTGGATGAAGCGGCCCAGACCGACATTACGCGTACGCTTACGCGAGATTGGTTCTACCGACGTGCTTCGAACACAGGTGGCTAGTGGGTGTCTGTTTCTCCAGCTTTTGTTGAATCGGATTCAATGAACAGGGTTCTTTCTGAAGATCAAAACGCAATCACTATACCGCGTTGTGGTTTTTGATGCGTAGGTAAGAACGGTTCTTGCTCAGCCCGTAGCAGCCACGTAAAACTTGCAACAACAAAGTAGAGGACGTCTAACTTGTTTTTGCAGGGCATGTTGTGATGTGATATGGTCAAGACATGATGCTAAATTTTATTGTATGAGATGATCATGTTTTGTAACATAGTTATCGGCAACTGGCAGGAGCCATATGGTTGTCGCTTTATTGTATGAAATGCAATCGCCATGTAATTGCTTTACTTTATCACTAAGCGGTAGCGATAGTCGTGGAGGCAATAGTTGGTGTGACGACAACGATGCTTTGACGGAGATCAAGGTGTCAAGCCGGTGATGATGGTGATCATGACGGTGCTTTGGAGATGGAGATCAAAGGCACAAGATGATGATGGCCATATCATATCACTTATATTGATTGCATGTGATGTTTGTCCTTTATGCATCTTATTTTGCTTAGTTCGGTGGTAGCATTATAAGATGATCTCTCACTAAATTTCAAGGTATAAGTGTTCTCCCTGAGTATGCACTGTTGCTAAAGTTCGTCATGCCGAGACACCACATGATGATCGGGTGTGATAAGCTCTACGTTCACATACAACGGGTGCAAGCCAGTATTGCACACGCAGAATACTTGGGTTAAACTTGACGAGCCTAGCATATGCAGATATGGCCTCGAAACACTAGAGACTGAAAGGTCGAGCGTGAATCATATAGTAGATATGATCAACATAGTGATGTTCACCATTGAAAACTACTCCATCTCACGTGACGATCAGACATGGTTTAGTTGATGTGGATCACGTGATCACTTAGATGATTAGAGGGATGTCTATCTAAGTGGGAGTTCTTAAGTAATTTGATTAATTGAACTTTAATTTATCATGAACTTAGTACCTGATAGTATTTTGCATGTCTATGTTGTTGTAGATAGATGGCCCGTGCTGTTATTCCATTGAATTTTAATGCATTCCTAGAGAAAGCGAAGTTGAAAGATGATGGTAGCAACTACACGGACTGAGTCCGTAACTTGAGGATTATCCTCATTGCTGCAGGAGCAACGCCAGATGTTATGAACACTTGGCAGAGCAAAGCTGATGACTACTCGATAGTTCAGTGTGCCATGCTTTACGGCTTAGAACCGGGACTTCAATGACGTTTTGAACGTCATGGAGCATATGAGATGTTCCAGGAGTTGAAGTTAATATTTCAAGAAAATGCCTAGATAGAGAGATATGAAGTTTCCAATAAGTTCTACAGCTGCAAAATGGAGGAGAATAGTTCTGTCAGTGAACATATATTCAGAATGTCTGGGTACCACAACCACTTGACTCAACCGGGAGTTAATCTTCTTGATGATAGTGTCATTGATAGAGTTCTTCAATCACTGCCACTAAGCTACAAGAGCTTCATGATGAACTATAATATGCAAGGGATGGATAAGACAATTCCCGAGCTCTTCGCAATGCTAAAGGCTGTGGATGTAGAAATCAAGAAGGAGCATCAAGTGTTGATGGTCAACAAGACCACAAGTTTCAAGAAAAAGGGTAAAGGGAAGAAGGGGAACTTCAAGAAGAACAGCAAGCCAGTTGCTGCTCAAGTGAAGAAACCCAAGTCTGGACCTAAGCCTGAGACTGAGTGCTTCTACTGCAAAGGAACTGGTCACTGGAAGCGGAACTGCCCCAAGTATTTGGCAGAGAAGAAGGATGGCAAAGTGAAAGGTATATTTGATATACATGTTATTGATGTGTACCTTACTAATGCTCGTAGTAGTGCCTGGGTATTTGATACTGGTTCAGTTGCTAACATTTGCAACTCGAAACAGGGGCTACGGATTAAGCGAAGATTGGCTAAGGACGAGGTGACGATGCGCGTGGGAAATGGTTCCAAAGTCGATGTGATCGTCGGCGGCACACTACCTCTACATCTACCTTCGGGATTAGTATTAGACCTAAATAATTGTTATTTTGTGCCAACGTTGAGCATGAACATTATATCTGGATCTTGTTTGATGCGAGACGGTTATTCATTTAAATCAGAGAATAATGGTTGTTCTATTTATATGAGTAATATCTTTTATGGTCATGCACCCCTGATGAGTGGTCTATTATTACTAACTCTTGATAGTAGTTATACACATGTTCATTGTATTGAAGCCAAAAGATGCAGAGTTGATAATAATAGTGCAACTTACTTGTGGAACTGCCGTTTAGGTCATATTGGTGTAAAGCGCATGAAGAAACTCCATTCTGATGGACTTCTGGAATCACTTGATTATGAATCACTTGGTACTTGTGAAACATGCCTGAATAATGGAGCGAGCAACAGAGTTATTGGAAATCATACATACTGATGTATGTGGTCCAATGAACATTGAAGCTCGCGGCGGATATCGTTATTTTCTCACCTTCACACATGATTTAAGCAGATATGGGTATGTCTACTTAATGAAACATAAGTCTGAAAAGTTCAAAGAATTTCAGAGTGAAGTGGAAAATCATCGTAACAAGAAAATCAAGTTTCTATGATATGATCCTAGAGGCGAATATTTGAGTTATGAGTTTGTACTTCGTTTGAAACAATGCAGAATAGTTTTGCAACTCACGCCACCTGGAACACCACAGCGTAATGGTGTGTCCGAACGTCGTAATCGTACTTTACTATATATGGTGCGATCTATGATGTCTCTCACTGACTTACCGCTATCGTTTTGGGGTTATGCTTTAGAGACAGCTGCATTCACATTAAATAGGGCACCATCTAAATCCGCTGAGACAACACCTTATGAACTGTGGTTTGGCAAGAAACCCAATTTGTCGTTTATTAAAGTTTGGGGTTGCGATGCTTATGTGAAAAAATTTCAACCTGATAAGCTCGAACCCAAATCGGAGAAATGTGTCTTCATAGGATACCCAAAGGAGACTATTGGGTACACCTTCTATCATAGATCCGAAGGCAAGATATTCATTGCTAAGAATGGATCCTTTCTAGAGAAGGAGTTTCTGTCGAAAGAAGTGAGTGGGAGGAAAGTAGAACTTAACGAGGTAATTGTTGTTGGGGAACATAGTAATTTCAAAAATTTATCTTACGCACACGCAAGATCATGGTGATGCACAACAACAAGAGGGGAGAGTATCGTCTACATACCCTCGTAGACCGTAAGCGGAAGCATTATGAGAACATAGTGGATGTAGTCGAACATCTTCACGATCCGACCGATCCAAGTAGCGAACGCACGCCACCTTCGAGTTCAGCACACATTCAGCTCGATGACGTCCCGCGAACTCCTATCCGGCAGAGCTTCACGGGAGAGTTCCGTCAGCACAACGGCGTGATGACGGTGATGATGTTGCTACCGACGCAGGGCTTTGCCTAAGCACCGCTACGATATGATCGAGGTGGATTATGGTGGAGGGGGCACCGCACACGGCTTGGAACAATCAACTTGTGTGTCTTGGGGTGCCCCTGCCCCGTATATAAAGGAGCAAGGGGGAGGTCGGCCGGCCCTTGCAGGGCGCGCCAGGAGGAGTCCTCCTCCTCCTAGTAGGAGTAGGATTCCCCTTTCCTACTCCTACTAGGAGGGGGAAAGGAAGGAGGAGAGGGAGGAAAGGAGGAAAGGGGGGCCGGCCCCCTAGTCCAATTGGGTTTGGGCTAGGGGGGGCACCCTGCCTTGTCCTGCCTCCTATCTTCCACCACTTGGCCCATGAGGCCCAATACTTCTTCCCCGTATTCCCATAACTCCCCGCTACTCTGAAAAATACCCGAATCATTCGGAACCTTTCCAATGTCCGAATATAGTCGTCCAATATATCAATCTTTATGTCTCGACCGTTTCGAGACTCCTCGTCATGTCCCCGATCTCACCCGGGACTCCGAACTACCATCGGTACATCAACCACATAAACTCATAATACTGATCGTCACCGAACGTTAAGCATGCGGACCCTACGGGTTTGAGAACAATGTAGACATGACCGAGACACGTCTCCGGTCAATAACCAATAGCGGAACCTGGATGCTCATATTGGTTCCAACATATTCTACGAAGATCTTTTATCGGTCAAACCGCATAACAACATACGTTGTTCCCTTTGTCATCGGTATGTTACTTTCCCGAGATTCGGTCGTCGGTATATCAATACCTAGTTCAATATCGTTACCGGCAAGTCTCTTTACTTGTTCCATAATGCATCATCCCACAACTAACTCATTAGTCACATTGCTTGCAAGGCTTATAGTGATGAGCATTACCGAGAGGGCCCAGCGATACCTCTCCGACAATCGGAGTGACAAATCCTAATCTTGATCCATGCCAACTCAACAAACACCATTGGAGACACCTGTAGAGCACCTTTATAATCACCCAGTTACGTTGTGACATTTGGTAGCACACAAAGTGTTCCTTCGGTATTCGGGAGTTGCATGATCTCATAGTCATAGGAACATGTATAAGTCATGAAGAAAGCAATAGCAATATACTAAACGATCAAATGCTAAGCTAACGGAATGGGTCAATTCAATCACATCATTCTCTAATGATGTGATCCCGTTAATCAAATGACAACTCATGTCTATGGTTAGGAAACTTAACCATCATTGATTCAACGAGCTAGTCAAGTAGAGGCAAACTAGTGACACTCTGTTTGTCTATGTATTCACACATGTACTAAGTTTCCGGTTAATACAATTCTAGCATGAATAATAAACATTTATCATAATATAAGGAAATATAAATAACAACTTTATTATTGCCTCTAGGGCATATTACCTTCAGTCTCCCACTTGCACTAGAGTCAATAATCTAGTTCACATCGTCATGTGATTTAACACCAATAGTTCACATCTTTATGTGATTAGTTGACATATCCATGTAACCAACACCTAAAGGGTTTACTCGATTCAATAATCTAGTTCACATCGCTATGTGATTAACACCCAAAGAGTGATCAAGTTTTGCTTGTGAGAGAAATTTAGTCGACGGGTCTGCAACATTCAGATCCGTATGTATTTTGCAAATTTCTATGTCTACAATGCTCTGCATAGAGCTACTCTAGCTAATTGCTCCCACTTTCAATATGTATCCAGATCGACACTTAGAGTCATCTAGATCGATGAAAAAACCTTGCATCAACGTAACTCTTTACAGCGAATTCTTTTATCACCTCCATAACCGAGAAATATTTCCTTTGTCCTCTAAGGATAATTTTGACCGATGTCCACTGATCTACTCCTAGATCACTATTGTACTCCCTTGCCAGAATCATGCTAAGGTATACAATAGGACTGGTAAACAGCATAGCATACTTTATAGAACCTATGACTGAGGCATAGGGAATGACTTTTCATTCTCTTTCTATTTTCTGCTGTGGTCTGGTTTTGAGTCTTTACTCAACTTCACACCTTACAACACAGGCAAGAACTCCTTCTTTGACTTTTCCATTTTGAACTACTTCAAAATCTTGTCAAGGTATGTACTCATTGAAAAGATATCAAGCGTCTTTATCTATCTCTATAGATCTTGATGCTCAATATGTAAGTAGCTTCATCGAGGTCTTTCTTTGAAAAACTCTTTTCAAACACTCCTTTATGCTTTCCAGAAAATTCTACATTATTTCCGATCAACAATATGTCATTCACATATACTTATCAGAAATGCTGTAGTGCTCCCACTCACTTTCTTGTAAATACAGGCTTCACCGTAAGTCTGTACAAAACCATATGCTTTGATCACTTTATCAAAGCATATATTCCAACTCCGAGATGCTTGCACCAGTCCATAGATGGATCGCTGGAGCTTGCACACTTTGTTAGCACCTTTAGGATTGACAAAACTTTCTTGTTATATCATATACAATTCTTCTTTATGAAATCCATGAAGGAATACAGTTTTGACATCCATTTGCCTGATTTCATAAAATGTGGCAACTGCTAACATGATTCGGACAAACTTTTAAGCATCGATACGAGTGAGAAAATCTCATCGTAGTCAACACCTTGAACTTGTCAAAAACATTTTGCGACAATTCGAGCTTTGTAGATAGTAACACTAATATCAGCGTTCATCTTCCTCTTGAAGATCCATTTATTCTAAATGACTCACCGATCATCGGGCAAGTCAATCAAAGTCCATACTTTGTTCTCATACACGGATCCCATCTCAGATCTCATGGCCTCAAGCCATTTCGCGGAATCTGGGCTCATCATCGCTTCCTCATAGTTCGTAGGTTCGTCATGGTCAAGTAACATGACATCTAGAATAGGATTACCGTTCCACTCTGGTGCGGATCTCACTCTGGTTGACCTACGAGGTTCGGTAGTAACTTGATCTGAAGTTACATGATCATCATCATTAGCTTCCTCACTAATTGGCGTAGGAGTCACAGGAACAGATTTCTGTGATGAACTACTTTCCAATAAGGGAGCAGATACAGTTACCTCATCAAGTTCTACTTTCCTCCCACACACTTCTTTCAAGAGAAACTCCCTCTCTAGAAAGGATCCATTCTTAGCAACAAATGTCTTGCCTTCGGATCTGTGATAGAAGGTGTACCCAACTGTCTCCTTTGGGTATCCTATGAAGACACATTTCTCTGATTTGGGTTTGAGCTTATTAGGATGAAACTTTTTCACATAAGCATCGCAACCCCAAACTTTAAGAAACGACAACTTTGGTTTCTTGCCAAACCACAGTTCATATGGCGTCGTCTCAACAGATTTAGATGGTGCCCTATTTAATGTGAATGCAACTGTCTCTAATGCATAACCCCAAAAAGATAGTGGTAAATCGGTAAGAGACATCATAGATTGCACCATATCTAATAAAGTATGGTTATGATGTTCGGGCACACCATTACGCTGTGGTGTTCTAGGTGGCTTGAGTTGCGAAACTATTCCGCATTGTTTCAAATGAAGACCAAACTCGTAACTCAAATATTCTCCTCCATGATCAGATCATAGAAACTTTATTTTCTTGTTACGATGATTTTCCACTTCACTCTAAAATTCTTTGAACTTTTCAAATGTTTCAGACTTATGTTTCATCAAGTAGATATACCCATATCTGCTCAAAGCATCTGTGAAGGTCAAAAAATAACAATACCCGCCGCGAGCCTCCACAGTCATCGGACCGCATACATCAAGATGTATTATTTCCAATAAGTCAGTTGCTTACTCCATTGTTCCAGAGAACGGAGTCTTAGTCATCTTGCCCATGAGGCATGGTTCACAAGCATCAACTAATTCATAATCAAGTGATTCCAAAAACCCATCAGCATGGATTTTCTTCATGCGCTTTACACCAATATGACCTAAACGGCAGTGCCACAAATAAGTTGCACTATCATTATGAACTTTGAATCTTTTGGCTTCAATATTATGAATATGTGTATCACTACGATCGAGATTCAATAAACCATTCACCTTGGGTGTAAGACCATTGAAGGTTTTATTCATGTAAACAGAACATCAATTATTCGCTGACTTTAAATGAATAACCGTATTGCAATAAACATGATCAAATCATATTCATGCTTAACATGAACACCAAATAACATTTATTTAGGTTCAACACTAATCCCGAAAGTATAGGGAGTGTGTGATGATGATCATATCAATCTTGGAACCACTTCCAACACACATCGTCACTTCACCCTTAACTAGTCTCTGTTCATTCTGCAACTCTTGTTTCGAGTTACTAATCTCGGCAACTGAACTAGTATCAAATACCGCGGGGTTGCTATAAACACTAGTAAAGTACACATCAATAACATGTATATCAAATATACATTTGTTCACTTTGCCATCCTTCTTATCCGCTGAATACTTGGGGCAGTTCTGCTTCCAGTGACTAGTCCCTTTGTAGTAGAAGCACTTAGTCTCAGGCTTAGGTCTACACTTGGGCTTCTTCACTTGAGCAGCAACTTGCTTGCCGTTCTTCTTGAAGTTCCCCTTCTTCCCTTTGCCCTTTTCTTGAAACTAGTGGTCTTGTCAACCATCAACACTTGATGCTTTTCTTGATTTCTACCTTCATTGATTTCAGCATCACGAAGAGCTTGGGAATCGTTTCCATAATCCCTTGCATTTTATAGTTCATCACGAAGTTCCAGTAACTTGGTGATAGTGACTAGAGAACTCTGTCAATCACTATCTTATCTGGAAGATTAACTCCCACTTGATTCAAGTGATTGTAGTACAGACATTCTGAGCACATGCTCACTAGCTGAGCTATTCTCCTCCATCTTGTAGGCAAAGTGCTTGTCAAAGGTCTCATACCTTTCGACATGGGCATGAGTCTGAAATACTAATTTCAACTCTTGGAACATCTCATATGCTCTGTGGTGTTCAAAACGTCTTTGAAGCCTCGATTCTAAGTCGTAAAGCATGGTGCACTAAACTATCAAGTAGTCATCATATCGAGATCGCCAAACGTTCATAACGTCTGCATCTGCTCCTACAATGGGTCTGTCACCTAGCAGTGCATCAAGGACATAATTCTTCTGTGCAGCAATGAGGATAATCCTTAGATCATGGATCCAATCCGCATCATTGCTACTAACATATTTCAACTTAGTTTTTCTCTAGGAACATATCAAAAATAAACGGGGAGCAACATCGCGAGCTATTGATCTACAACATAGTTGTGCAAATACTATCAGAACTAAGTTCATGATACATTAAAGTTCAATTAATCATATTACTTAAGAACTCACACTTAGATAGACATCCCTCTAGTCATCTAAATGATCACGTGATCCAAATCAACTAAACCATGTCTGGTCATCACGTGAGATGGAGTAGTTTTCAATGGTGAACATCACTATGTTGATCATATCTACTACATGATTCACGCTTGACCTTTCGGTCTCTAGTGTGCCGAGGCCATATCTGCATATGCTAGGCTCGTCAAGTTTAACCCGAGTATTTCTGCGTCTGCAAAACTGTCTTGCACCCGTTGTATATGAACGTAGAGCTTATCACACCCGATCATCACGTGGTGTCTCGGCACGACAAACTTTGGCAATGGTGCATACTCATAGAGAACACTTGTACCTTGAAATTTAGTGAGAGATCATCTTATAATGCTACCGTCAATCAAAACAGAATAAGATGCATAAAAGGTAAACATCACATGCAATCAATATATGTGACATGATATGGCCATGATCATCTTGCGCCTTTGATCTCCATCTCCGAAGTACTGTCATGATCTCTGTCGTCACCGGCATGACACCATGATCTCCATCATCTTGATCTCTGTGAACGTGTCATCATATGGTTGTCTCGCCAACTATTGATTTTGCAACTATTGCTATCGCATAGCGATAAAGTAAATCAATTGTACGACGCTTGCATCTTATGCAATAAAGAGACAACCATAAGGCTTCAGCCAGTTGCTGATAATTTTAACAAAACATGATCATCTTATACAACAATTGATATCTCATCACGTCTTGACCATATCACATCACAACATGCCCTGCAAAAACAAGTTTGACGTCATCTACTTTGTTGTTGCAAGTTTTACGTGGCTGCTACGGGATGAGCAAGAACCGTTCTTACCTACGCATCAAAACCACAATGATACTTTGTCAAGTTAGTGCTGTTTTAACCTTAAACAAGGACCGGGCATAGTCACACTCGGTTCAACTAAAGTTGGAGAAACTGACACCCTCCAGCCACCTGTGTGCGAAGCACGTCGGTAGAACCAGTCTCGCGTAAGCGTATGTGTAATGTCGGTCCGGGCCGCTTGATCCAACAATACCGCCGAACCAAAGTATGACATGCTGGTAAGCAGTATGACTTGTATCGCCCACAACTCACTTGTGTTATACTCATGCATATAACATCTATGCATAAACTTGGCTCAGATGCCACTGTTGGGGAACGTAGTAATTTCAAAAATTTATCTTACGCACACGCACGATCATGGTGATGCACAACAACAAGAGGGGAGAGTATCGTCTACGTACCCTCGTAGAACGTAAGCGGAAGCATTATGAGAACATAGTGGATGTAGTCGAATGTCTTCACGATCCGACCGATCCAAGTACCGAACGCACGACACCTCCGAGTTCAGCACACATTCAGCTCGATGACGTCCCGCGAACTCCTATCCAGCAGAGCTTCACGAGAGAGTTCCGTCAGCACGACGGCGTGATGACGGTGATGATGTTGCTACCGACGCAGGGCTTCGCCTAAGCACCGCTACGATATGATCGAGGTGGATTATGGTGGAGGGGGGCACCGCACACGGCTTGGAACAATCAACTTGTGTGTCTTGGGGTGCCCCTGCCCCATATATAAAGGAGCAAGGGGGAGGCCGGCCGGCCCTTGCAGGGCGCGCCAGGAGGAGTCCTCCTCCTCCTAGTAGGAGTAGGACTCCCCTTTCCTACTCCTACTAGGAGGGGGAAAGGAAGGAGGAGAGGGAGAAGGAAGGAGAGGAAGGAAAGGAGGAAAGTGGGGCCGGCCCCCTAGTCCAATTCGGTTTGGGCTAGGGGGGCCGCGCGCCCTGCCTTGTCCTGCCTCCTCTCTTCCACCACTTGGCCCATGAGGCCCAATACTTCTTCCCCCATATTCCCGTAACTCCCCGGTACTCCGAAAAATACCTGAATCAATCGGAACCTTTCCGATGTCCGAATATAGTCGTCCAATATATCGATCTTTATGTCTCGACCATTTCGAGACTCCTCGTCATGTCCCCAATCTCATCGGGGACTCCGAACTACCTTCGGTACATCAAACAAATAAACTCACATGTCTCCGGTCAATAACCAATAGCGGAACCTGGATGCTCATATTGGTTCCTACATATTCAACGGAGATCTTTTATCGGCCAAACCGCATAACAACATACGTTGTTCCCTTTGTCATCAGTACGTTACTTGCCCGAGATTCGATCGTCGTTATCTCAAAACCTAGTTCAATCTTGTTACTGGCAAGTCTCTTTACTCGTTCCGTAATGCATCATCCCGCAACTAACTCATTAGTCACATTGCTTGCGAGGCTTATAGTGATGTGCATTACCGAGAGGTCCCAGAGATACCTCTCCGACAATCGGAGTGACAAATCCTAATCTTGATCCATGCCAACTCAACAAACACCATTGGAGACACCTGTAGAGCACCTTTATAATCACCCAGTTATGTTGTGATGTTTGGTAGAACACAAAGTGTTCCTTCGGTATTCGGGAGTTGCATGATCTCACAGTCATAGGAACATGTATAAGTTATGAAGAAAGCAATGGCAATATACTAAATGATGAAATGCTAAGCTAACAGAAGGGTCAAGTCAATCACATCATTCTCTAATGATGTGATCCTGTTAATCAAATGACAACTCATGTCTATGTTTAGGAAACATAACCATCATTGATTCAACGAGCTAGTCAAGTAGAGGCAAACTAGTGAAACTCTGTTTGTGTATGTATTCACACATGTACTAAGTTTCCGGTTAATACACATGTACTAAGTTGTTATTTATATTTCCTTATATCATGATAAATGTTTATTATTCATGCTAGAATTGTACTAACTGGAAACTTAGTACATGTGTGAATACATAGACAAACAGAGTGTCACTATTTTGCCTCTACTTGACAAGCTCGTTGAATCAATGATGGTTATGTTTCCTAACCATAGACATGAGTTGTCATTTGATTAACGGGATCACATCATTAGAGAATGATGTGATTGACTTGACCCGTCCGTTAGCTTAGCACGATGATCGTTTAGTTTGTTGCTATTGCTTTCTTCATGACTTATACATGTTGCTATGACTATGCGATTATGCAACTCCCGAGTACCGGAGGAACAATTTGTGTGCTACCAAATGTCACAACGTAACTGCTGATTATAAAGGTGCTCTACAGGTGTCTCCGATGGTACTTGTTGAGTTGGCATAGATCGAGATTAGGATTTATCACTCCGATTGTCGGCGAGGTATCTCTGGGCACTCTCGGTAATGTACATCACAATAAGCCTTACAAGCAATGTAGCTAATGAGTTAGTTATGGCATGTAGCATTACAAAATGAGTAAAGAGACTTGCCGATAACGAGATTGAACTAGGTACTGAGATACCGACGATCGAATCTTGGGCAAGTAACATACCGATGACAAAGGGAACAACGTATACCGTTATGCGGTTTGACCGATAAAGATCTTCGTAGAATATGTTGGAGCCAATATGAGCATCCAAGTTCCGCTATTGGTTATTGACCGGAGACGAGTCTCGGTCATGTCTACCTAGTTCTCGAACCCGTAGGGTCCGCACGCTTGACGTTCGGTGACGATCGGTAATATGAGTTTATGTGTTTTGATGTACCGAAGGTAGTTTGGAGTCCTGGATATGATCACGAACATGACGAGGAGTCTCGAAATGGTCGAGACATAAAGATCGATATATTGGATGACTATGTTTGGACTTTGGAAGGGTTCCGGGAAAGTTCAGACAAAAATCAGAGTACCGGGGGGTTACCGGAACCCCCCGGGGAGTGTAATGGGCCTATTGGGCCTTAGTGGAGAAGAGGAGGGGCGGCCAGGGCAGGCCGCACGCCCCCTCCCCCTCTAGTCTGAATGGAGAAGGAGGGGGGGCGCCCCCCTTTCCTCCCCCCTCTCTCCTCCTTCCCTCTCTCTTACTCCTACTCCTGGAAGGGTTGGAGTCCTACTCCCAGTGGGAGTAGGACTCCCCTTGGGGTGCGCCTAGGAGGGCCGGCCTCTCCCCCCTCCACTCCTTTATACATGGAGGAGGGCACCCCATAGACACACAAGTTGATCATTGATCTTTTAGCCATGTGCGGTGCCCCCCTCCACCATAATGCACCTCGGTTATATCGTAGCGGTGCGTAGGCGAAGCCCTGTTCCAGTAGCATCATCACCGTCATCACGTTGTCGTGCTGACGAAACTCTCCCTCGAAGCTCTACTAGATCGTGAGTTCACGGGACGTCACTGTGACGCCCCGAGACCGATGTGCCAGTTGTCTTCCAGTTATTCGCTATCTTTGCCATGTCATTCGCTTGCGTGTTGCATCTTGTCATGTCATCATGTGCATTACATCATCATGTTTTCAAAACTTGTATCCATTCGGGTTCCTCCAGTTCCGTCCGTTGTCCGTTCTGAGCCAAGACACACTCGCATGCGCCCGCGGCACATCCGAAATATTATTTTATGAGTGGCCAGAAAATATTCTCAGAATGGGTTGGAAGTTGGCGTGCGGTCTTATTATAATGTAGATAGAACGCCTGTCAAATTTCATCACATTCGGAGTTCGTTTGATAGCCCAATCGTTAAACTATAGCGGCAATATAGCCGGTCATACGTAGGTCGTTCTCGGTCTCCGGAAACCATTGCTAGGCTGCCTTCTCTTCTCTCCTCTCAGCTCTTCACACTCTGCACAGCCCACCTGCAGTCCGTCTAGTCCCTCTTTGTCCGGAGCCACACGATCGCGATCCGAGGGTCCGGAAACCCCCAAAGCCCACCTAAACCCTAGCCGCTTCCTATTTAAGCAGCCACCCTTGCCATTTTGGGCATCCCTAGCCCCTAAACCTACCCCTCCTAGCCTCCTCCCACCTCTAGCCGTCGCATATTCCTCGAAATCCATGCCCCAACCCGCAGCCACCACCTCCACCTTCCAGCCGCCGCCTCCCACCTCAATTTCCGGCGCCGGCTACCCCTCCATCGCCACTTGGCGCATCCTGTTTGGTTAGCCACCACCTGAGCGCCGCCCTCCACCACTCCAACGCCGCCACGTCGCCCCGCAGCCCCTCTCCACCGCGCGGCCCGCCAGGGTCCGGATCAGGCCCGCCGGGCCCAAGCAGGCCCGACCGCGCCGCCGCCCGTGCCCGCTCGCTCGACCGATCCAGATCGGGTGAGGAGCTCCTGATCCAGATAGAACCCCGCGGCCACCGGCCTCTCGCCAGCGCCTGCACCACGGCGACCCCGCCGGAGCTGCGTCAACCCGACGACCCCAGACTACCTTCGCGCCCTCTCCTTCTCCTTCCTTCTTCCCTAGTTCCTTTCCCCATCTCCTCTAACCTCCCCATGGCCGCCGTGCCCTGTAGGTCGCCATGGAGCTCCGCCTGCGCTCGGGTCCATCGCCAGGAACGGGTTCCCCGGGGCCTGATATGTCCTCTTTGTTCCTGCCCGCTGCCTTCACCTGCCGGATCCGCCCTGTCCCCGTCGTCTACCGGACCGCCCCGCCACCGGTCGTCGTCGTTCCTGCCTGCTCACGCGAGTGCGTGCGAGCACACGCCCGCCTCCCGCGCGTGGGCCTCGGCTCACCGCTCGCGTTGACCGCGCATCAGGCCCAGCACCAGGCCTCCTCTATTTCCGACCGGGCCTCGGCCCATGGTGAGCAGCACCTGAGCTCCCCTGCACTGTTGGGCTGACCAGTTTTGGCCCGTTTCATGTTTTTTCCTCCAGAATGATTTTTCCTTTTATTCCAGAGAATGCAGTTTTATAGAAAAGTCCTCCTAGTGCATGCATAACATAACTCACAAATGGTGCATCGGTTTAAAATAATCTATATATGAAAAATGCTTAGAATCTCATCTAGATTAATAATATCCAACTTTCAATCATGTTATAAATGTTTAAAATGTTGTTTGTTTAAATTTGCCTATTGTCATGTTAAAATGTTTTATTTCATAACTAAATAACCGTGGCTCGGTTTTAAATAATCTTTATATGTAAATGGGGTAGAATAATGCCTAGTTTAACATGGTGGCTTTACTTTGCATGTTTAATAACTCTAAAATTGTGTTTGGGGCAGAATAGTACCAAATCCATAATTTGCATATGAGGATTTTCCAGAATTGTTGTTTGTTGTTCCAGCCTCATTTAAACTTGCCTAGATAGGTTGTTTTCATATGCTTCACCTCTTGCCATGTTTAACAACATTTAATATTGTTGGGTACATAAACGAGATCGAACTAAATAACTTGAATGTGGTGTTCCGTCAATATGCAACTCGTTGCATATTGAACTCTACTTAATTTGTAGTATTGTTTGTGCACTTTGCCATGCCATGTTTTCATTAAACCGTACATGGTGAACCGTTATGTAACGAAGTTGGAGCATGAGGTATTTATTGATTGTCTTCCTTACGAGTGGCGGTCGGGGACAAGAGATGGTCTTTTCCTACCAATCTATCCCCCTAGGGGCATGCGTAGTAGTACTTTGCTTTGAGGGCTAATAAACTCTTGCAATAATTATATGAATTCTTTATGACTAATGTGAGTCCATGGAATATACGCACTCTCACCCTTCCATCATTGCTAACCTCTTCGGTACCGTGCATTGCCCTTTCCCACCTCGAGAGTTGGTGCAAACTTCGCCGGTGCATCCAAACCCCGTGATACGATACGCTCTATCACACATAAACCTCCTTATATCTTCCTCAAAACAGCCACCATACCTACCCACTACAAAAAAATACACATCCGTGCCATTTTGGGCCGAACGAAAATTATTTGTGTCATACATATGACACTTCTATGATGATAATTGTGACAAAACCCGGTATCATCATAGATGTGGTGGGCTCCTACTTCTATGACAAAAAATCATGACAGAAAATGGGCTTTTCGTCCTGGGCGGGCCGGAGACGCAGCTGCATGACATTCTTTGGGCCGTCCATGACGGAAAAAACCATGGTAGAAGCGAGGGGAGGAAAATTTTGGGGAGTTCCCGGTTACGGTGGGAGGTCGGGGGCCGAGCAATGCGCGCTTCTCTCATACACATACGCGCGTGTGTGTGAGGCGTTGGCTCTAACTGAAGCCGGGCGATCGATCGATGGCTGTTAACTGAACCCGATCGAGCGATTCCTTCGCTACTGCTGTTAACTGAAGCCGATCGATGCTGCCTCTGGATGAACAGTGAGCATTGCGGGGGGGGGGGGGGGTGGGGGGGGGGGGGGGGGGTTGGATGAACAGTTCTCGGTGGGGGTGGATGAACAGGACCCCGTGGTGTTGCCTCTGGATGAACGGGACCCCGATCGATCGAGCCGGTTGGGGCTGGATGAACAAGACCCCGTGGAGGGCTGGATGAACAGGACCAACCCGTGGAGGGCAAGATGAACAATAGACGGTGGAGGGCAGGATGAACAGTAGCCCGTGGAGGGGTGGTTGCACAGGAGCCCGTGGAGAGGGCAGGTTGAACAGTAGAAGATGGAGTAGCGCGCGGTGGAGGCTGGATGAACAGGAGCCTGTGGGTGAACAGTCGCAGGTGGAGGCTCGAGGAGGTCGATGGTGGATGAACAGTAGCTCGTGGAGGTTGGAGGGGGTCGACGGTGGAGATGAACAGTATCCCGTGGAGTCCCGTTTTGCGGTACGCCACACCCCTCCCGTTGAACAGGACCCCCGTTTCGACCGTAGTGCTCCAACACAAGTCCGTTTCCTCCGTTTAGCGGTACGCCACACCCCCCGATCAACAGGACCCCCGTTTCGACCGTAGGAGGTCCGTTTCCTCCGTTTTGCGGTACGCCAGACCCCTCTCGATGAACAGGATCCTGTTTCGAACGTGGCCGGTCGAACACACGGCTGTTTCCTCCGTTCTGCGGTACGCCAGGCCTCGTTTCGATCGCACGTTCCGTCCAACCCTCCCGATGAACACGACGCATTTCGTTGCCTCCCCATGAACACGACGACGATGCTGTTTCTCCTTTCCGACCCAGCCATGTACACGAGCCCTGGCCGTACGTATGCGCGAGTAGGCATTCGAGACCCCGCCCGTATGTACACATACGTGGCCGTATTTTCTTTCTTGCACCTTGGCTGTTGTACATACATGTACATGCTACGTGCGCGCCTCTACTACAACACATGTGCGCCTCTACATCCACCAGTATATATATACATATATGTTCACGACCAGAATGACAACGATACGTACGCTTCGACCAGGTGGGTCCCGACTATCAGGCACTTCCTTGCGTGCGAAGATGTAGCTAGTGGGTCCTAGCAGTCAGTGGCAAACATTTTTTTTCGTGAAATACGGTGGCCCGTCCGGTGGGTCCCCGCTGTCAGGTGGAGGAATAATTATTTTGCACGTAATAAGGAGGCACTTCCTTGCTGTGGTCGTGGACCCAGCTATCAGCCTCTCCACGTATAGTCCACATCCGAAGCCATTACTTGACCATGTTGACCACGCCGCGCTGAGAGCACCAGGGCGGTGGACGATGGCGAGGCCTAGGAAGGGGACGACACGGAGCCGGGGAAGACGCGGCAGTGGATGCCCACGCGTAGAGGAGTACGAGGGTTCACTGGTTCGCTGCGGTGTGAGGCTGCCGTCGCCGCAGAATAACAGGGGGTGTGGGTGAGTCGAGGGATGGCCTGGCCAGCGGTGGGAGTAGTAGGGGGCGGTGAGGCCTCCTACGCATCGCAGCCGGCCACGGGAGGCAGCAGCACGAGGCACGACCAGCGCTGGTTTGGGCGGCTGGAGCAAGAACACCAGAGGTTGAAGAAGCACTATGGCCGTTGGATGGACATCGTATGGTCAGTGGAGCTAGAATCGTGCATATTGACTAAGTTGACAAAGCCCTCCGTCCCCGTCAACTTAGTAGGCCCACAAGTCAGCCTCCCACCAAGGTGGGTCCCAGCTAGCAGGGGGTATTCATTTTTTTGTGCGTAATAAGGAGGCACTTCCGGTGGGTCCGAGCTGACAGCGGGGGGAACATTTTTTTCGCGAAATACGGTGGCCCGTCGGGTGGGTCCCAGCAGTTAGGGGCAAACATTTTTTCGCGATATACTGGTGGGCGTCTGGTGGGTCCCTGCTGTCAGGTGGAGGAATAATTATTTTCCGCGTAATAAGGAGGCACTTCCTTGCGGCTGCCGTGGACCCAGCTGTCAGCCTCTCCATGTACAGTATTCTTCCGATGGAATTCGGTCGTTGACCACATTGACCACGCCACGCCGACAGAACCACGGTGGTGGACGATGGTGAGGCCTAGGAAGGGGACGACGCGGAGCCGGGGAAGATGCGGCAGTGGATGCCCACGCAGAGAGGAGTACGAGGGTTCACTGGTTCGGCTGCGCTGTCATCACCGCAGAATAACAGGGGGTGTGGGTGAGTGGAGTGGACGGATGGCCTGGCCAGCGGTGGGAGTAGTATGGGGGCGGTGAGGCCTCCGCGGCAGCACAGCCGGCCACGGGAGGCAGGAGCAGGCGGCACGACCGGCGCTACTTTGGGCGGCTGGAGCAAGAAGACCAGAGGTTGAAGAAGCATTACGGTCGTTGGATGGACATCGTACGGTCAATCGAGCTAGAATCGTGCATATTGACTAAGTTGACAAAGCCATTCGTCCCCGTCAACTTAGTAGGCCCACTATACTGGGTCCCAGCTAGCAGGGGGAGTATTCATTTTTTTGTGCATAATAAGGAGGCACTTCCTTGCGTGCGAAGATATAGCTGGTGGGTCCGAGCTGTCAGCGGTGGTAAAGTTTTTTTTGCGAAATACAGAGGCCGTTTCGGTGGGTCCCAGATGTCAGGTGGAGGAAATCATTATTTTGCGCGTAATAAGGAGGCATTTCCTTGCGTGCGGCCGTGGACCCAGCTGTCAGCCTCTCCACGTACAGTCCACTTCAGATGCATGTTAGTCATTGACCACGCTGACCATGCCATGCCGAGAGCACCAGGGCGGTGGACGACGGCGAGGCCTAGGAAGGGAACGACACGGAGGCAGGGAAGACTCAGCCGTTGTTTTTGTTTCCCACGCGGAGGGGAGTATGACTGTACGAGGGTTTACTAGTTCGTCTGCCATCACCGGAGAATAACAACAGGTGCGGGTGAGTATAGGGATGGCTAGGCCAGCGATGGGAGTACGATGGGGCGGTGAGACCTGCGCGGCAGCACAGCCGGCCGCGGGGAGGAGGGAGCAGGCAGGCCCGCTGGCGCTTGTTTGAGCGGCTGGAGCAGGAAGAGCAGAGATTGAAGAAGCACGACGGCCGTTGGATGGACATCCAACGGTATATAAGCCATCTGTGGAAAGCCTCAAATCTGTGGAAAACAGCATACAGCCTATCTGCCATTATTTCAAATAATTTACAGCCCATTTGCTAATTCTTACGATTTTTTTGGATCCCATATTCTTTATGTTAGCATAACAGCCCATATTGTGGCCACGGTTAAAAAATTATACGAAATTTGCATATGTCAGTGCGGTCTGAACTGTTTTTAATCCCAAAATTTCGACTCACATTCATACTGATTTTAAAAATAAATGTATATCAATATAAATCCAATAAATTGTCCATGCATAAAAATCAATGCAATTTAAAATCTCAAAATGAAAAAAGACATTTGAAAATAATTGTCGGTTTGATGTGTTTTAAAAATGTACAACCCATTTCTCATTACTGATAGGCCATTTTCTCGGCCAGCCGAATGAAGCTCTCCTCGTCTTGAAAGATTTGCAGCCCAATAGGCCTGATAAAGCGACTTACTTGACAAATCACAAAAGAACTGGGCTAGCCATTTTCAGAAAGAAAAAACTACTGGGCTGGTCTGTGATAAACATAAAAGAAAAGGTTGTCTAGACAGGCCAGAGTGTTCCGCACAGCCCAGTTGACACCCTGCTTCGGTCTCAAAAACAAATTAGATAAATGTCACTCCAATTATGGCGATTCATAAAAATGTCACTGCAATTTCCGAACTTTGAAAAATGCCACTGCAATTTTTGCAAACTTTGAAAAACGCCACTGCAGTTTGCAAACTTTGAAAAACGCCACTCCAGACTTCGAAAAATGCCACTAGAAATGGCATGAAATGGCATTTTTCAAAGTTTGGAAATTGCAGTGGCATTTCTCGGATACACCAGATTTGGAGTGGCATTTATCAAATTAACCCAAAACAAAAATAACTGGGCGAGCTGTTGGGTCCCTTGTGTCAGCCGCTCGTTGTGCAATTCTCTCGTTTATTGACTACGTTGACAATGGCATGGGACCCAGATGTCAGAAATCCACTAGGAGGAGCCATTTTTTATTTGCTTGAAATAAATAGGCACTTGCTTGCGTACTGCCATGACCTTGGCGGGTCCCTGATGTCATCCTCTCCACATACAATCATCTCCTGATTGTGTACGCGTCAACTTGCTAGGCCCACAAGTCAGCCTCTAAACCGTGGAGGACAAATACAACCCATTAAAAAAAATAACAGCCCATTCCATACGTTCAAACGGAAAGTTCAACATTCAGAGCAAAGTAACAGGTCTGATCCACATATAGAGTACTGAACTTCCACGTTGACAACCATCATAGCCAAGTTAACTATCTACTCCCACTAACACTCTAGTAGCGTGCAAGTACTAACTTACTCTTAGCTAACTAGACGATGCCAGCCGCCATCTGCTGTCCATGCTAAACGCCGGCACCGGCGTCCTCCGCCTCGCCTCGGACTTGCCAGAGGTGTGATAGGGCGCATTGCTCGCGCGCGTTGGCCCTTTCCATGCCGGCGTGGTCCACCGAAGCTTCGGCTTCCAAGTGGGAAACCCACTTGACGAGCTGGTTGTAAAAATCAGCGTCGTGAACGCGTGCATGCCCGACAGCCTCCAGGGCTATTTGCCGGGCGCCGGCCTCCACGTAGTCGGCCCAGTTGCGGGCGCTCTGCTCGCGACTCAGAGCGTCGGTGCGCTGCTGCTCCATGTCCTGCTGGCGGCGCAAATCAGCGATACGCTGCTCCTCCGCCAGGCGGTCGCGCTCCAGCAACTCCTGCTCCTTCGCCATGCGGTCGCGCTCCAACAACTCCTCAATCTCTGCATTGCCATCTAAAGACAGATAGAATGCCTCCTCCCTCCGTCTGCCTTCCGGTGAAAACCCGAACACTAGTTCCGGCGGTGACCTCCTCCGGCGTCGCCTACCGCGGACGGGCGGGGGCATGGCGGACGTGGCGAGCGATGTCGGGCCGGTGGGGGCTTATGAGGATATGGCGAGTTGGGTAACGGTGGCACCTGAGAAGCCGGGAAACAATACTTATAGGCAGAAGGTAGCACGACGGTCATCGGAATTCAATGCATAATGTCTTAGCGTGCCAGCTTGCCGTGGAAAACTAGAGAAACTGAAATTATGACTGTGCCATCCCGTCCCGTCTGGGTCGCACGCCGACATGGCGGTCAAACGAGTGCACTCGAATCATCTCCCTCCTTGTCAATAATGATTCCACGGATATAAAGCGTATCCTTTTTCGCATTAGTTAGCTGCCTTAATTACGGCCGGCTGCATGCAGGCACTCAGAATCGCTCGTAGGCAGTACGCGAAGCAGCATGCAACGAGTCGCAGCCGAGGGCATGCATGCATCCACTTAAATCGCTGAAATTAATTAGGCTTAAACTTCTGCATGCCGTTAATTATTGCCATGCCTTGGTCTTGCTGCTTTGCTCACAGGACTAATAAATCCTGGACGGAGGGAGTACCTTGGTTGGTGAGAGGTTTGAATTAAGCCCTGCAAACCGGAAAGGAGGTACTAGTATGTGCGTGATCCACTATTTATTCATGTAGGATTGAGTAGGTCGTTTCTTGAATTGAGCCCTGCAAACCGGAAAGGAGGTAGTACGTGCGTGATCCGCTATTTATCCGTGTAGGATCGATAGTGTAGCCTGTCAGTTTCTTCAGAGGTAGGCATTTTTATTCAAAAAACTGCCACTTTGCATCTTGCGTCGCAAATAAAACTGCCAGGAGCACATTTGTAGGCTAGCTAGTGATCGACCAGTAACTTGTAAACACTGAGCGAACAGAAATAAGTAAATGTTAATGCATCTCAATGATTCACAGATCATATACAAATATGTAGCTCCAAAAGCAAAGATCAGCCACTTCGGATCTTGCGTCGCAACTAAAACTAACTAGTACGATTCCCATACATAAGATCAACATGTTAATGCATCTCAATGATTCACAGACCATATACAAATATGTAGCTCCAAAAGCAAAGATCTAGAAAAAACATTTGTTCTTCCTACTAACATGGATGCTTCTCTTGGCCAACATTCAGTACAGACTGAAAGACAAATTTGTTTATGAAGTCTACAATTCCTCTTGCAAACGTAAGTGGTTTCACCAACAGCTGGAACCATGAGAATGAACCACACATGATGGAGGAACATCCACTGCAATATGATTTAGTCTTCTCTCGATCACACGGCGAGACTATTTTGGAAATACAAACTTTAACTTAGGCAAAATGATGCCCATTGTATAATCAGACCAAAGCAATGAAGCACCTAGTGTTGGCCAATAAATAGTACAGTACTACTTTTCTACAGTCCATGAAGTGACTATCCAATCTTTCTGTGTCTATTTTCAAACGGCACTGCATGCAGTGACTATACTATTCTCTTGTGCAGTTCAACCAAAATTGCGGCCACTTTGTTTGTTTGCCAAATAGCAATGGGCAGACATCTCTGTCTGCACAAATATCAAGCAGCTAGTAAACATATACCACACCTTGTATTTTCGGTTTAAACATGTCTCTTCCGCTTAGCATCTGTCATGTTCTGCACTGGACAATCTGATACAGTTATGTTTTACCCTGGACAATTTCATACTGAATTGATTTGCTAGTTCAGAGCAGAAATATAGTGCCTATTCTTCATCAGACCAAGGATATCCATGTTCACAGTGATGGAAGAGGTGAAATCGATAGAACCGAAATTGAGCATCCAATCATTGAATCCTGTCCTGCACCTCCAATGTAGGTCCACCCTGCCAATAAATTCACATGCAAACCACTAGTATTACTATCTAATGACAGTACAAAAAGAGTAGCAAGATAGTAGCAAACCATGTACCTTCGTAATGAACATCTCATAGTGCCACCAATTGGATATAAAGGTTTGGAAAAAAAACATGCTCCTAATGTTGAACCAGTTGGACTTTTTCTGCAGTTCCACTAAAATCGAGCATCCCTGTTTGCATAGATATTGAAAGTGTGATTACTCTAAAAGTGGCACTAGTTGAAGCATAGACTCACAAATATAAGCATTCCAATTTCTTAATGGGAAAAGGTAGCAAGACTATTTCTAACTACCTGTTTGAAGGAATAAATAAAGCAACAGCGGCTGATGTTAGGAAGGCATACATAGTTTTTCTGGAAAAGTGAGCCATTCCTGACCTTTCCTCTTCTTTTAAGCAAATTTTTTGCAGTTCTACTAAAATAAAATTCCATCACTGCCTTGATAATTCAGTGACACTGTACAAAAGGAAACGACTTAACATTACATCATGATGTCATGTATGTAGTCGACAGGCATTAGAAACAAACATACATACCTCCTCAAGAGAACAGCTGGAGGAGGAGGTGCCCACTCTTGACCTTTCCTCTTGTCTTCATAATTGTCTGTGCAGTTTAACCAAAATAAAATGACATCAGCGCCTTGGCATTTTGGTGACATTGTACAAAAAAATTAACATATCTCATGAAAGTGAGGTATGTAATCTATAAGCATTAACAGTTTCAAAATCTGAAGGTAGTAACTAGTTTCATCGTTGGTATACTGGCTGTGCAACAGCATTAGAATGCCTTAGCTGAAAAATCTTTAATACATCCACAATCAACAGCTAACCCTGAAATAATCCAGTGACATTAAATGGCATTGCTTAAATTTATGGGTGGCATTAGACTGAGAGCGGCATTAGTTAAATGTGGCATCACTTTAGCAGTAGCATTGCTTGACTTGACTGCTGGCGTTATACTAACAGCAAAAAAAGTGGCGATAAGAGCATGGGAGGCCCATTTGGACAGTGGGCGCACCAGTACGATGTACCTCCACGAACGCAGAGTGGTGAGGGAGGTACGGTTTCCCAGAGCAACAAATATCCAGGCAGCATATGTGGATTACGTCCCATTTTTGTTCTCTTTAGCCACCTTTTTCCTATGCGAGGACAACAAATCGATCGACCTGGTCATTCTCTATTGCATTTTCATGCCTTTCTACCCTTCTTCAACCAAGAGACACGAGACTCGTTCCTTAGCTACTGATTTTCCCCTTTTCAACCTAGATGCGGGTTCAATGCCTACTCTCTTGGACAGTATAGTCACCCTTCCTTTCCTTATTCAACCCAGACATGGATTAGTCTGCATGAAGTAGGGTTTCCTTTAATAGTGCAAATTATGGTTTTCGTCTCCGTTGCCAGCAAAGTAGAGGATAGCAAATTGGGAAGATGGTGGAGTGGAAAAAGATCCACATGCAACGACGTAGCAGATGGGGCAATAGAACAAGGTTATGGCTCGAAAAGAGGTAGCATACCTGAGGGTCGGCGGGAAGTGGCTTAGCTCATGGTCGTCGTCCTCCGCACACACTACGGCAGCGAGCTTGGGGACGGAGGCCATCCCGTGCGGGCGCTAGGTCTGAGAGGATGGCCTTGTCGTTAGTGCGTGACCTCGCTCGCCGACGACGAGTGCGTCAACACTGCACGTCCTTTTCTTCCCCGGCGGATCTGTGACCACCGGTGAGGAGGGAGAGAGGGGCCGTCTTTTTTAGATCTGGAGAGAGGGTGGTAGTGTGAGAAGCAAGTGGGCAGCCCTTAACAAGAAAGCGCTGAAGCTCCAGCCTATATATCTTTTTTATACTACTAGTACTAGAGGTGGGGTAGTGGTAGAGTAGTTTATATTTTCTCTGCGTACAGTACCAGTTAGTCGTGCTTCAAAACTGATCGGCACGCCATTAAAAAAATAAAGGTCAATAACTAATGCGGCACCTCGGGCCAACGTGGCCATATCGCATTTTGCACGAGAAATTACACACCATGTTTTGTTGACATGTGGTCCCGTTCCAACATATCAGTGAGACGACAGCGAGTAGTAGGAGTATTTCCGAATGGACGTGTAGGCCGGGGCGCCTCTTTGTGAACCGTGGCAAACTCGCAACCGTCCACCGACTCTTCGCCTTTCCCTCTCGATTTGGAACTGCTGTCGCACGCTCTTCCTCTCCCTCCTCCATTTTCCTTCAGCCCTTCACCCTTTCTTCTGCCATTGTTCGATCGTCTTCTCCATGGAGGGAACAGGCCAGAAAGGACCCCGTTATCCTTGCCCCGATCTGAAAGATGACGTGGTGGAGGAACTCATCGATCGGTGCGACGTCAGCACCTCGGCTAGCATGGCAGGTTCGTTCAAGCCCATTCTCGACTCAACTAATAACATCATTACAAAGAACCCAAGAGTCAAGGAGCGGTTCGATCTCCCCTATCTTCTTCGCCGTGACCCTGATGACTGGCGCCGGCACAACGGAGGCCTCGCCCTGTGCCAGTTGATGCCGCTTGATAATGATACGTATGATGTTAAGATTCCATCGCTTGAGGGCAAGGCTTGGGCAGGCGCAAATGGAGATTGGGTTGTTTACATTGGGTCCAACTGCGAGTGGGAACTTGTGAATGTCTAGACTCTCACTACAAAAAAATACACTTCCGTGATGATACGTGTTTGTCACAGTAGGTCGCGTTTTCTGTCATGCATGTATATCCATGACAAATTTATGACAGAATCAAGGTAGTCATACCTGTGCTGTCGTAGAAGTGTTCCATGACATTGCCAAAATTATCATCACGGAAGTGTCCACTTCCATGATGATAAATCGCGCATCACAGAAGTGCTTTCGTCAAGGGTGACTGACACGTGGCATCCACCGTAACGGAACGCCGTTAAGCTATCGGGTCCGATTTTGGATCCAATAACCCGTTAACAGCCACGACCAATGCCGATTTTCCACGTGTAAAATTCTCATTGGCTGACGGATCCACGCGTCAGCTCCGCGTTGGCACAGGTGTCACCCATCCAACGGTCGAGATGGGCCTATGATATGTTGACATGTGGACCGGCCCAAAAGTGGCCCACAAAGATTAAATGGGCCGGCCCAACCGAAAGCCCATAAGATTTAGCGGACCATAATGGGCCAGCCCAGCTAAAGGCCCACAAAATTTAGCGGACCATAATGGGCCGGCCCAGCTAAAGGCCCACACGATTTTGCAGACCATAATGGGCTGGCCCAGCTAAAGGCCCACAAGATTTTGCGGACCACAATGGGCTGGCCCAGCTAAAGGCCCACAAGATTCTGCCGACCATAATGGGCCGACCCAGCTAAAGGCCCAACATTCTCTGTCAAATCGGCCCGTCAACGACCTGTCCTAAACTTGTCATCAACGCGGCCCATGGTCACTTCTGGCCCGTTGACAGTCCGCTAAGTAATTGGGCCGAATTACGGCCCGGTGTATTTCCGGCCTGTTAAAGCTCCAGCTTCATTTGGGCCCATTTACAGGCCATCAAAACTTTCGGCCCATAAACGACCATGAAGGATTTGGGTCATATTCGGCCATGTCTGACATTCGGTCTGTTAGAGGCCCACTATAGCTTTGGGCCACTTTCGGCCTGTTGTCATTTTCGGCCTGTTAAAGCCGGACGTAAACCATGGGCCATATGTGGCCCAACATCATATCGGGCCCATTAATGGCCCATATAAAACAAACAGGCTATTTTATCATTGTGTGCGCACGTGAACATAACAACTAGATTACAGATCAAGACCAAAAGAATATCCTTCATCTATTTTAAACCATGTAAGGTGAAATGATACGTTAAGACAACTATGAATAAAAGTGAACAGAGTAACTGACATTGGCTGCAAACCAAGTAGTTAAATGAACACATCATAGTACCAATCAGTTCAAGGCAGGATGAGTAAGGACTTACAACAGCGGCTTGAACTGGTGTGCTCATTCCCTTCATCTTGCTGGTGTGGCAATCCTTGAAGATTTGCACTGCATTCGGTTCAGGTTCTTTTTGGTCCGCACGGGATTTCCTTTGTATTTGGAACAAGTCAATATAGATATGATAATATGGCACAAAAAAAGAAGTAGCAGCTATTTACAAGAGCCTTGCAGTGTGCAATATAGCTACGAGATCCTGTGGTTTGTTGGAATTTCACTTTAGAACGGTTGGTTTTGTTCTTCAAACAGTTAGCCTAGAAGAAGATACACTTGTAAGGCACATACATAAATACAAGTTCAATATGTGGTCTGATCAAATACATATAGCCTACCTGATACTTTGGATCAGACCAGTGTTTAACGAGGGCTGTCCAGTCTTCATCTGTAATATATTCCACTGGAGATGTTTGTGATTTCATTGTTAGCATTGCCTTCAAAGTGAGATTTTCTAAGGTGGTACTGATACTGTCGCAGAGCAGACTGAAAAACATGAGTGCATGCTTGTCTAGTTGCATCATCTTTCGGATCCAACTTGAACCTCATCTGTTGAAAAAACAATGTGAGTCTTATTAGGAGCAAGCTAGAAAGTATGGGACAGAGCAAGACAATATTACTAATTGCGATGAATAACATTACTTACGGATAAATGGTCAAGGAAGGTGTTAAACTGGGTATTGTCTTTCTCATTCCTATACTGGATCCACGTTGGGAGGATACGTGCATGACACCTAACGGCAACGGCTGCCTCTGATACTAACTTGGCTGACTCTGTAGCATCACGTGGCCTTTTTAAACCCGCCTCAAAATGGATCTCCATTCTTCCTCCTTTAGATTTTGTTAATTTGTCAAGCATTATCCCTGATGTCTGTTTCCGCTTGCGTCGTGGTGCTAGTTCAACAACGAATATGGAAAGTGTTAGTGTACATCAAACTGTGAGAGTACATATAAAGGAGCATGCAACTACAACTTGACTCGGTCAGGTACCGTCTTGGTGTTGATGCTCATGAGGTTCATCTGATCTTGCCAAGTCCTGTTGTGTCAGCAGTGCTTCGGAAGTAGTGTTAGGTGTGAAGGCAGCTTGGGAACTGGTCAGTTCCGGAGCAAACGAACGAGTAACTGGTTGAGATGTTGGTACAGTTGAAGCGGATGCTGAAGCTGGTGGAGCAGGTGATACTGTGTTTGTAGATTTAGCCGGTGGACTTGGACCTTCTACTGCACTATAAGTACCAGCAGAATCTCGACGGCAAAACCTTTTCCGTTTCACCCGACGAGTAACAGCACTTCCTACTATATTATTTTCCTTGCTCTTTTTTGACTTTGCCATGTCAAGTTGTACCCACAACACAAAAGAATAAAATCACTCTTCAGAACTCATTGATGCATGATACATACAAGAAATACTTTGATGTAAGACAACCGTATGAGGATGGAATATGTAAGAAAAACAGGACGGCATGACATATTCACAGCTATGGTGTGCAAACTAAGCAGAAGGATTTTCAAGAAAATAGAAGTAATGCAAGCTAGACACCATATGAAAGATGCAACCAATATTACTCTGCCAAGTTAAAAGTGTCTTGTCATAAGTGGCAATTCGAAAAATTAGAAGCAGTACAACGTAGAAATCAATGTAAGATGCAACCTATCGTGGTTTTGTCATGGCAGATGTCCTAGAGAAAGGACTTAGTCATGGAGCCACCACGACGGGTTAGCTTGAAGGGGTTAAAGCGGACACAAGGACGCAAGAGAGTTTATACTAGTTTGGCCCCTTCGATGAAGGTAAAAGCCTACGTCTAGTTGTGATGGAATTGATGGGTGTTTCGATGACTAGGGAGCAAATAAGCTTCGCCTATGTCTCGAGTTGTCGTCTGTTGTCCTTGAACCGCCGCCGGGTCGTCCCCTTGTATACATGGGTGACGCCCGTCGGTTTACAGAGTCCCAACACCAGCTCATAGATGTGTCCGGTTTGGTCTCTACTTATTCCTAACTTACAATACAAGTTACATATTGACGCCAGTTTACAGCTACAGGCTCTCAACCGATTATGGGTCTTGAGCCCTCATCTATCTTCATGGGCTTTAACATGCTTAACTATTGATGAAGTTAATCCGGCCCAGATAGGCCGGTTTACGCCCAGTAGTAATATCCCCAACATTAGGCCCCAGATTGATTTGAACAGGTTCATGTCAATCCTTAGCAAAAACTTCATCTTCAACATCTTCTTGTAGTTTGGTGAACCGCCGTGATGTCATCTTCTCTGATTGCTGTGACGTCATTTGTCATAAAGAAATTATCCATGATACCTTCCTGTTTAGTAGATCTGCGATAATCGAGGCGACAGCTCCGTTTCCAAACTCGCGGCCCCTTGATTTTCGCGCCTGACCCTTGTCCCTTGCTTTATAAATAGGACCGAAGGGTCATTTCTTTTTCCCATTCGTGCCCTTCTGCTTCATATTCCTTGCGTCGCCCAGTCTTCGGAGCTCCGCCGCCGCCGTCGACCTCTGCACCAACCTTGGCCGCTGCATCACCCTGAACGTACCAGAGCACCGCGGTGACCTTCCGCTTCTTCCTCAGCTCCGGTAAGTCTCCTATCCTTTTCATCATAGATCTGTTCTAGGGTTTCCATGTTCTCCAGTGTTCATCGCTTGCTTCTTGTTCATATGATAGATCCTTAGACGAGTCTGTGAATCTTCGCTCTGTGTAGCAGTAGTTTTTATCCTCCGTCTTCACTGTCCGGCATATTAAGACCATAGATCTTATCCGTACCTTTGCTTATTGATTCGACACTGCTCCTTTTGGGCCTTGAATATTTATCTCCTTTATAAACATGTTCCAGATCCAAAGTTGTAGTATAATCTTGTGAAATCTATTTTTGCGTACTTACTCATCTGTAGTCTTGACTGTTCAACGCTTAGATCAGGCGGTTTAACTTTGTAGAAAAATTTGACAAACCGGTATATACCATTAGTCCCCTTGTTGAACCGCCAGATGTTAGTTGCTTCATGAAACTCTGGTTCAGATAGTTCTGTCTCCGGTTTAATAGTGCCCATACCAACGTACCTTGATCAAATGCATTTTTGAACCGGGATCTTCTACCTTGTAGATTCCATCATGGCCAAGCAAGTGTATGAGTGCAATTGGGTCCCTTCTCGCGTCACAGAGGATCAACTGGACGATTTAGTCCTGATTGGCGCCTTGGGCAGTAAAGACACCATCCATTGGAGGGCTCCTGGCAAAGAATGCCCCCCCCCACACCTCGAGAAGGAGAGGTTGTTGTTTTCGTAGATCACTTAGCCCGGGGCTTTAAGCCGCCCGGTTCTAAATTTTACCGGGATGTTTTAGCCGATTTCCAACTCCATCCGCAAGACACTGGCCCCAACTCTGTTACAAATATGTGCCACTTCCAAGTGCTCTGTGAGGTGTTCTTTCAAGAGGAGCCCACAATGGAATTATTCAGAGATCTTTTCCATCTAAACCACCGTACTGAGTTTACTGATGGCTCCAATACGGAGTTGGGTGGCATGGCGATTCAAAAAAGGAAAGAGGTCACATACCCTCACGCCAAGCTGCACAGTCACCCCAAGGAGTGGAATCAGACATGGTTCTACTTCAAAGACAGCTCCCCTGCTGGTGAGAATCCCTTGCCTGGCTTTCGTCTGGAGCAGCTCAGCAATACACACCCTTTTCCTCAAAGATTGACTGCCCAGGAGAGAAGCAAATATGCTCCCCAGCTGTCAAAGCTCAGAGCCTTTATGGCCAACGGTTTAACAGGGGTTGATCTCGCTCGCTGTTGGATATCATGGAGCATACTGCCCCTTAGTCAGCGCTCCGGTTTGATGTGCGAGTATACTGATAATGTTGATGACCCACTGTGACATTCAAAACTCCAGCTCTCCGGTGAAGAAATCACAGAGGCTGTGCGTAAGATACTGAATGAACCGGAGCACGTCTGCGCTAGAACCGGCCTGCTTCCCTTCTGTGCTACCAACAAACCGCCAGCTGTAAGACTTTGATTTTTCTCTTTGCTAAATCTGTTATTGACATGTCTGGTCATTGTTTTTAATATCAGTGTCTGCATAATCAGGGCGATGATCCGTTTTGGAGCAAAAAGCTGCCGCAGGAGAAACCAGAGAAAACAGATAAACCGGAAAGAGCAACCCGGCAAAAGACTAAAGCTGTGAAGAAGACTGCCCACCGGAAAAGAACCACTGCATCTTCTAATCCGGCCCCTGATGATGAGGTGGATAATCCGGACTTTGAGGTAGAGCTTGACTCACTTGGTTTATTTTTCATGCGTCTTATTGATGATGGTATTTGTCAGGATGATGCCGAAGCCAGCCACGCGGATGTTGAAGAGGTAATTATTCTCTCTTCCGATTCAGAAACTTTTCCTTCACAAAAAATCCGTCAGGCAAACTGGAAAGTTCAATTTTCTCATCCTCTTGCTTATTTGGATCCTAAACTTCTTATGAAGACTCAACAACACGAAGCTCGCCGCACCACCCGGCACAGTGGCCAGGTAGTTACCTCCGCCGGTTTACCGAACAGTCCGGTTCGGAAACGTCATTCCGAGGTCTCTAATTCGCTTGTCAGTGCTTGTCCTAAAGCGGGCTGCTTTCGTCAACCTCTTAATCCATCTAACTCCGATTACCAGGTTATTTCCCACTCATCTTCTGGTGAGTCATCGGCTACTCAGCTCCCACCGCTCAAAACGGTGCTTGGGTAAGCTATATTTATTGTGATGTTTGCAGTATATTGCCTTAGAACATATGCTGTATTTAATTTTGTTATTCTTCTCAGGGCCAAACCTAGGCCAAGCAAGAAGGCCCACCTGGACAAAGCGGCCGAAGAAGATGTCATTCTTGAACCAGGCAAAACATCCAATCTTGAAGCGGCTATTCCTGAGGATATTCCCAATGATCCACCGTAGCCAGATGATGATCTTATTGCTGAAGAGATACCTACTGATACCTCAGGTCCTATCCATCAGCCCACAGGTTCCATCCGGATTGAACGCTCCACCGGTCCAGCAAACCCTGCTGACAAGCCAACAGCTCCAGTGCAAACCGGCGGTACCAAGGATGATGAGGTTGTCATTACTGGTACTGGCCATACTGAGCCAAGCAACCCTGTCGCTTTATCCAAACATTCTGCCAAGGAAGAGTTTGCTGCTTTTGGCATAGGCAAGTGGAACACCGATCTGACGACTTACGCTGCTCTGAACGCCCAAGATATCCATTCCGGCTATCTGAACCGGCTGTATACCAGCCGTGACTATGAAGTCGGTCTGGTTAACATGATGAAAGATAAATATGAGGTAACTTCCATATGCTCCTTCCTGTTTGTATGCTTTCATTCTTGCTGACTCTCCTAGCCCCTAAGGGCCGGTTTGAAATATTCTTTCAAACCGGGACTTAATAATATAAACCTTGATGCTTTGAGAATTTGCTGATGTAGCCCCCAAGGGCCGGTTCAACTTAGTGTAGTTAAACCGGTACTTTAAGTAATTGAAACTGCCGCATCAGAATACATATGATCAAATAGCCATTAGCCCCCAAGTGCCAAGTTGAATGCTTGTATTGATCTTGGGACTTTGTAAACATTTGAAAGATGAAGATCGAATACGCATTAGCCCCCAAGTGCTAAGCGCATAACTTGTTATGTGGTTGGTACTTGAATCCTTCTACCGATTTGTTGAAACATATATCTGTATGCCTGCAGGCGGAGCTGAAGGCGAAAGAAAACCAAGTCATCAATCTGCAAGAAAACCTAAAAACCCAACAGGCTGAAACCTCCAAAGCAAAAGAGGAATTGGCCAGTGCCTTAAGCACCATGGAACAACTTAAGGAGAATTTCAAGAAGAAATGGGCGGATTGGGCCACTGAAAAAGGCCGCTTTGATCAAACGAGCAGAGGATGCCGAGGCCGCACTAAAACCAGTGACAGATGAACTGACCAGCATAAAGCGACACGTTCATGCCATGACCACTGCTATCTTTGGTAAGTCAGCTTGCCTTCTAAATTGGTTCTGCCTTCTTACAGAGTCGCCGGTTTATTAATCCTTTATGGTATTTCAGGGACACGCATTGGTCACTTGGGGTCAGATGTGCAGAAGAAATTGAAAGCCGCCTATACCTTGGTTGAACAATTATATACTGGTGCCTAGCGGATCATCTGTACCGCATCTCATAACAAACCGGCGCCCACTTTGATTCAAGATACTCTGATGAAACTGTCAGTGCTTCCTGCCCGGGTTGAAGAGCTGAAGAAATCTGCTGCTCGAACCGGTGCAATCAATGCTTTAATCCGAGCAAAAGCCTGGGTGCCGGATTTTGATCCTATTGAAGCGGCTCAGGGCTATCCCAGCTTGAAGGAAGACGGGTCAGAATTTGGTGAAGCGGATTTGCGAGCAATAAACCGGGAGGTACGTCCGCTAGCTTGTCAACTGGCTGAGGAAGCAGACTTGTCTCATTATCAAGCCCAATATGACAGTCAGAACAAGCGAATAGCTGCACCAATCCATGAATCGGAAAATCTGATCCCTCCAATCCGTAAGCATACTTACGCTCCCGATATTGACCCGTCATTGCTAATCCATGATGAGGTTGTTTTTCAAGCATTAATGGGAATGGACTGGACAACTGTGGATTTCCAGCCACTGGATAGAGAAACGGAAGCTGAAGCGGCGCAAGATGACCCACAACCATCAGGCCAGGCTGGTGGTCAAGCTTAAACCGGAAGCCGGTTTAAAAACTTCTTCCCCTTTGTGAAAAACAATTATGTTATTATGGGCACCATGTTGCCTTGTAATAGGCTAGCTGATACCTTTGATGTTGATATGCCTTCGTGCATAACTTGTTCTTCCTGTGGTAATGAACTTTCCAAAACACTTTCTAAAATAAGAAATTCATCAAATGCCACCGCGGTTGTACCTTCAGGCGGAGTATGATGTCTGTATATATAAAATCAAAACATCCAAAACAAAATTTTAAGTATATGATCAAATTTTTGAGATACATAATACCTGCCATCATTGAGTGTGAAGTCGGCTTGGCCAACCTTGAAGTAGAGTTTTGCAAATCCACACTGTTGGAGGAAATAACAACTCCTGTATATATATATGACGCTGTTTATCATGTAAACCATGCCGGGTTATAATAAACACCGTGTTATTCCATAAGAGGATGTTAACAGCAAGGATCAAACCGAACAAATAGTCTCCGGATTGACGTGAACTGTGTTCCGTCAATTGATTGGTTAAAAAACTTTGTCGGTTAAAAAACACAATGAAAAGCAAAAAAACGCTTCAAAGAAAAGTATAAAACAAAAAAAAACATTTGCCAAAAAAGATTCATTTAAGCTGATCAAATGGTGTTACCATGGCCAAACACGACCAAGCTCCCGTTAGGTGTAACTATGGTTCTAGTTAGCCAGGTCCCCAAGTGATTCTTGTGGCATTTATGCCGACCAAATGGCGTGGTCATGGTTTGGGTTTGACCAAGCCCCCAAGTGATTCTGTGGCCTTAGGCCGATCAAGAGGCATGACTGGTTCAGACATGACCAAGTCCCCAAGTGATCTGGTGGCTCTTGCCTATCAAGAGGCATGGTATTGGTTCGGACACGACCAATCCTCCAAGTGATATAACACGATGCTTTTAGCAAAGCGAACTCAAGGGGTAAACCGGAGGCCGCTTTAGAGCAACTCCGTGTAACCTTACATGATGTAAAAGAACAGATACCCCGCTTTAGATGAGGTTCCGGTTTATAATATTTAATCATAATATATACATTGTCATAATATGTACATAAGTATAGCCAATGGCTCAGGTATAGTAAGGCCGAAGATGAGCTATATTCCACGGCCTGTTAGTCTCCTCCTCTGATGTACGTGAGTCCTTATGCTCTCGAATATCGATCAGATAGTACGACCCGTTGTGCAGATTCTTGCTGACCACGAAAGGCCCCTCCCAAGGTGGGGATAGCTTATGCATATCAGTCTGATCTTGGATGAGCCGAAGCACCAAATCTCCTTCCTGAAAGGCTCTGGTTCTGACCCGGCGACTGTGATAACGACGAAGATCCTGCTGGTAAATCGCCGATCGGGCGGCTGCGATGTCACGCTCTTCATCCAACCGGTCCAAAGCATCTTGCCGTGCTGTATCGTTGTCCGCTTCAATATAAGCCGTGACACGAGGTGAATCATGATGGATATCACTGGGGAGAACCGCCTCCGCTCCATAAACCATGAAGAACGGTGTGTATCCTGTTGATCTGTTGGGTGTTGTATTGATGCTCCATAACACAGATGGTAATTCTTCTACCCAACAACCCGGCGTTCTCTGCAAAGGAACCATGAGCCGGGGCTTGATGCCTCTCAAGATCTCTTGATTAGCTCTTTCTGCTTGACCATTGGACTGTGGATGTGCCACTGATGAAACGTCGAGCCGGATGTGCTCCCGTTCGCAGAACTCCTTCATAGCACCCTTAGACAAATTGGTACCATTATCTGTGATAATACTGCGCCAAAAACCAAACCGGAAAATCACCTTTTTGATGAACTGAACCATCGTGGCCGCATCACATTTTCTAACAGGTTCTTCCTCCACCCACTTTGTAAACTTGTCAACCGCCACCAGGAGGTGGGTCTTCTTATCTTTGGACCTTTTGAAAGGCCCAACCATATCCAGCCCCCAAGTCGCAAACGGCCAAGTAATTGGAATCATCCTCAATTCTTGAGCCGGTACATGAGCACGTCTTGAAAACCTTTGGCAACCATCACATCGTCTGACCAGATCCTCCGCATCAGCATGAGCAGTTAACCAATAGAAACCATGGCGAAACGCTTTAGCCACCAGAGACTTTGAACCGGCGTGGTGACCACAATCCCCTTCATGGATCTCACGCAAAATTTCACGGCCTTCTTCAGGAGACACGCAACGTTGAAAAGCTCCTGATACACTGCAATGATGCAACTCGCCGTTGATGACAGCCATGGGCTTGGATCGCCGGATTATCTGCCAGGCCAGAATCTCATCTTCTGGCAACTCGCCCCGGTTCTTGTACGCCAGGTAAGGAAGCGTTCAATCCGGAATAACATGAAGAGCTACCACCAACTGAGCCTCCGGATCAGGAATAGCCAAATCCTCTTCACCAGGGATCTTCACCAACGGGTTGTGCAGCACATCCAGAAAAACATTGGGCGGGACCGGTTTGCGCTGAGAGCCCAGCCGGCTTAAAGCGTCCGCCGCTTCATTTTTCCGCCGGTCCACGTGGTCCACCTGATAGCCTCTGAAATAACCTGCAACAATATCCACCTCACGACGATATGCTGCCATGAGTGGGTCCTTGGAGTCCCAAGTGCCAGACACTTGCTGAGCCACAAGGTCCGAATCACCGAAGCACTTAAACTCGACTTAGATTCATCTCCTTAGCCATCCGAAGACCATGGAGCAAGGCTTCATACTCAGCTGCATTGTTAGTACAAGGGAACATTAAACGGAGAACATAACAAAACTTATCACCTCGTAGAGAAGTTAATACGACTCCAGCCCCCGAGCCTTCCAACTGTCTGGATCCATCAAAATGGATGGTCCAATACGTATGATCCGGCTTTTCTTCAGGTGCTTGCATTTCCGTCCAATCATTGATGAAATCAACAAGTGCTTGAGACTTAATCGCTGTCCGAGGCACATATTTCAAACCGTACGGCCCCAGCTCTATAGCCCACTTTGCAATCCGGCCAGTTGCTTCCCGGTTCTGGATGATATCTCCCAAAGGAGCAGAACTGAACACCGTAATTGGGTGCCCTTGGAAGTATTGCTTAAGCTTCCGGCTTGCCATAAAAACTCCGTACACTAGCTTCTGCCAATGCGGATACCTTTGCTTGGACTCAATGAGCACCTCACTGATATAATAGACCGGACGTTGAATCGGATGCTCATTACCTGCCTCCTTTCGTTCCACCACAATAGCTATGCTGACCGCACGAGCATTAGCAGCAACATATAACAGTAACGGCTCCTTGTAAATGGGAGCTGCAAGCACAGGAGGATTGGCCAATTGCCGCTTTAAGTCCTCAAATGCTTCATCAGCAGCAGAACTCCAGACGAACTGATCCGTCTTCTTCAACATCTGATACAAAGGGATCGCCTTCTCACCCAGGCGGCTGATAAACCGGCTTAACGCGGCAATCCGGCCTGCCAGGCGTTGAACATCATTGATACACTTCGGTTTAGCCAAGGAGGTGATGGCTGTGATCTTCTCCGGATTAGCCTCAATTCCCCTGTTGGACACCAAAAAGCCCAATAACTTGACCGCCGGTACACCAAAGACACACTTGTCCGGATTAAGCATCATCTTGTACGTCCTTAGGTTATCAAAGGTTTCCTTCAAATCGTCAACCAGAGTCTCCTTCTCCCTGGATTTAACCACGATGTCATCCACGTAAGCATGTACATTACGGCCAATCTGCTTGTGAAGACAATTTTGTACACACCGTTGATAAGTTGCCTGGGCACTTTTGAGCCCAAAGGGCATAGACACATAGCAGAAGGCTCCAAAGGGAGTTATGAATGCCGTCTTCTCCTGGTCCTTAACTGCCATTTTGATCTGATGATAGCCAGAATATGCATCCAAAAAACTTAAACGCTCACAACCCGCCGTAGCATCAATGATTTGATCAATACGGGGGAGGGCAAAAGGATCTGCTGGACAAGCTTATTAAGATCTGTGTAATCCACACACATGCGCCAGGTGCCGTTTTTCTTAAGGACTAGCACCGGATTGGCAAGCCACTTAGGGTGAAAAACTTCAACAATAAAACTAGCTACTAAGAGCCTGGCTACCTCTTCTCCAATCGCCTTGCGTCTTTCTTCGTTAAACCGGCGGAGGAACTGTTTCACCGGTTTGTATTTAGGATCCACATTAAGTGTGTGCTCAGCGAGTTGCCTTGGTACACCTGGCATGTCAGAGGGCTTCCATGAAAAAATGTCCCGATTCTCACAGATGAACTCGATGAGCGCGCTTTCCTATTTCGGATCCAAGTTGGCACTAATGCTGAACTGCTTGGACGAATCGCCAGGTACGAAGTCAACAAGCTTAGTTTCTGCTGCCGATTTGAACTTCAGGGCCGGATCATGCTCCGTAGTTGGCTTCTTCAACGGAGTCATGTCCGCCGGATCAACATTGTCTTTATAGTACTTCAACTCCTCGGTAGCACAAACCGACTCTGGATAAGCCGCATCTCCTTCCTCGCATTCCAAAGCGATTTTGCGGCTTCTGTGAACCGTTATTGTCCCCTTGTGACCCGGCATCTGAGCTTACAATACACATAACAGGGCCGAGCCATAAACTTGCCTTATGCCGGTCGCCAAACAGGGCATGAATATGGACTTTGGATTCACCACTCAAACGTCAAATTGTCTCCGACCTGGATCATGATCATTCCCCAAAAGCCCACTTCGAGAGCTATCTTACCACGGGATATGCTGATCTGCCAGGCACTACACCGTGGAATACTGTATTGAGACGGTTTGAGATCTTATCTTAGGTCCCATTATGACGGAAGGTCTCATAGTACAGGATGTTATGCTGCTTCCTCCATCCATGAGCACCTTGGTGAACTTATAACCTCCCACCTGAGGCGCCACCACCAGAGCCAACTGACCCAGATTATCGACCTGGGGTGGGTGATCCTCTCTGCTCCATATGATTGGTTGTTCGGACCAACGTAGATAACGGGGTGCGGCCGGTTTAACAGAGTTGCGCCCGCCTCTGAACCTTCCGGTCTTGCTTGTCCAAGCTAGTGGTGAAGACATGGTACCGCCCACTACTCAACTGTTTTGGGTTGCTCTGGTAACCTGACTGTTGCTGCTGTTGGTTGTAACCACCCTGGTTGTTCTGACTATTTTGACCATTATGTCCGCCCGGATTACCATTAAATCCTGAACCGGAACTTCCTCCACCGTAACCCGGCCCGGACCCTGAGCCACCGCCAGATCCGTGATCATACCGGAAATTATTAGAATTCTTGAACTCCTGCATAATAAAGCAATCCTTCCAAAGGTGGTTTTCTGGCTCCTCCTTCGTCCCATGTCTTGGACAGGGCTGGCTTAGCAGATAGTTTAGGCGGTTTGGGTTAGGGTTGGGTGCTCCACTATGATTTTTCGGCCTACCCTTGCGCCGCTGACCATTGTCCTGTGCGTTGGTATTAGCCACAAAATCCATGTTACCATCCGCTTTACGCTTGCCTCCTCCGCCATTGCCTACCCAGTGATGCTGCTGACCTTTGGAGCTGTTGTTCTTCTTCCCCTTCCCTGTCTTGTCATCATCAGATTCGGGATCCTTGGTACTATCAGAATCAGCATATTTTACCAAAGCGGCCATGAGGGTCCCCATGTCGGTGCAATGACGCTTCATCCGTCCTAATTTCAACTTCAGGGGCCCAAACCGGCAGTTGCCTTCTAGGGTTAATACTGCGGTGTCAGCGTTGATGCGGTCTGAGGAGTGCAACACTTGTGAAACCCGGCGCACCCAATGAGTCGTTGATTCTCCTTCCTCCTGGACGCATGCAGCTAAGTCCACTATCGACATAGGCTGTTTACAGGTATCCTTGAAATTGTTGATAAACCGGGCTCGTAATTGGGCCCATGAACTGATAGAATTAGCTGGCAAGCTTTTTAACCAAGTACGGGCCATTCCTTCAAGCATCATGGTGAAGTATTTCGCACACGCCGTGTCATCCACATCAAGCATCTCCATGGCCATCTCATAGCTCTCCACCCATGTCTCTGGAGGTTGATCCGCCGTGTAATTTGGTACCTTGCGTGGGCCTTTGAAATCCTTGGGCAGGCACACGTTGCGTAAAGCGGGGATAAGGCAAGGCACCCCCAAAGAACTAGAAGTAACACCAGGTTCGATCGAAATGGTTGGACGAACCGGCGTGAGCTGCCGAGCCTGATGTTGTGTGCGGCTAACTCGGCCTCCCTGCGCGCTCGGGCCCGGTTCACCACTTCCTGAGCGTCATCAGCACCACCCGTCGGGTTGTTGCCACGGGGTGCTCCACGTCGTTCATTACTCGACACTGCTGGTTCATCCATATGTCTGCTATAGCTCCGGCTTGGACGGGGGGTCGAGTGGATCCGGTCGCGGCTGTACGAGTACGCTTCCTGTTGGGCCAAAGCTGTCCTCAGAAGTTCCTTGACCCGTCGCGTCTCTACTGCCTGCGGCGAGTCACCTTCAATTGGAATGGCCTCCAGTCGTGCAGCAGCGGCAACAAGATTGTCCATTGGGTTGGAGTAGTGACCCGGAGGTGTTAAAGCATCCTGAGGTATAACGGTGTTTTGACGAGGCGGGTCCATCTGACGGGGCTGAACCGGTGCACCGGTCCCAGGGGCTTCTGCCCGGTTCCCTCCAGCGGATTGCCGGCTCTTGGTCCTGGAGTGTTGAAAAGGTCTCTGGCCTCGAAAACCGGAGGTAAGCGGGATCGGTGCTTCCTCCTCATGACTTCATGCGACGCGCTCTGGTCCAACATAAGCCTGTAGGCCTGTGCGTCTAAAGCGGCCCGCTCTGCGGCCATCCTGGTGTCCTCAGCCTGCCAGATCCGTCTTGGCCTGGGTGATTTGTTCCTTTACCTTTGCAATCTCCGTGTTGTGAACGTCCTGATCTGGCGGATTAACTTCCGCCATAAGCACAGCCAACGCATCAAATAGTTCTGATAGAACCTGAGCCGGCGGGCGCACAGGGCCTCCTGCCCCGGCAGCCGTTGCCGCTTGCTGAACCGGAGATCATTGCCGCGGCTGTCGAAGAGTGAAGCGCTGCTTGTGTTCCGGTCATGAATATTCCAACCCGGTTAGGCAGATCAGAGGGGTCCGGAATACTGTCGCCATCGGAACAGCTCTCAATCCGGCCATCTTGTAGCTGATAAAGAGATTCGGTTTCTCCGGTCGAAGATTGCGTCACCGGAACAAATGGCAGTTGCCCCGCGAAGCTTCCGATCCATCCTCATAACTTCCTCCATGGATCACTCCCACGAAGGCACGCTTCATGGCCGGTTTAACCCGGGCGGATTGCGCACGCTGAGCCGTCTCGACGAGGTCGGTGCAGATGTCCGGCTCAGGGCCCGGTTCACCGATCTTGCCAATGAAAACGTGAATGCTACCAAAGGGGACCCGGTACCCGTACTCAATTGAGCCGGCCTCGGGGCCCCAGCCTGCGTCGTCGATGTAGAGCTTGCCGCGACGACTCTTAGTCATCCGGCCTACAGCGTAGCCCTCGAGTCCTTCAAAGCGGCCCTCCAAGAACCGGAAACCATCGTGCGATAGCCCCACGGTGGGCGCCAACTGTCGTGGTTTTGTCACGGCAGATGTCCTAGAGAAAGGACTTAGTCGTGGAGCCATCGCGACGGGTTAGCTTGAAGGGGTTAAAGCGGACACAAGGACGCAAGAGAGTTTATACTAGTTCGGCCCCTTCGATGAAGGTAAAAGCCTACGTCTAGTTGTGATGGAATTGATGGGTGTTTCGATGACTAGGGAGCAAATAAGCTTCGCCTATGTCTCGAGTTGTTGTCTGTTGTCCTTGAACCGCCGCCGGGTCGTCCCCTTATATACATGGGTGACGCCCGTCGGTTTACAGAGTCCCAACACCGGCTCATTAGATGTGTCCGGTTTGGTCTCTACTTATTCCTAACTTACAATACAATTTACATATTGACGCCGGTTTACGGCTACAGGCTCTCAACCGATTATGGGTCTTGAGCCCTCATCTATCTTCATGGGCTTTAACATGCTTAACTATTGATGAAGTTAATCCGACCCAGATAGGCCGGTTTACGCCCAGTAGTAATATCCCCAACACAACCACTATCAAACTGACATGTTAAAAGCGTCCAATCATGAGTGACTGACGCGGGATACACAATAGCAGTACTTTGATGTAAGAACATGGTATGATAGATAGATGAAGTGTATTCTAGACACAGAAAGCCATGTCATATGCACATGTATAACGTATAAACTCAGCAGGTGCAATTTAATCAAAATAGAAGAAATACAGGCTAGACAACATATGAAACATGAAACAATTATCACTACTGTCAAATTAGAGCAAGCACCTGCGATGGTGGAGTACGGGAGATGAACTCATCATGTAGACTTGGGACTTCAACTTCATTAGCAGTAGAAGTGGCAAATCTAGAGAGTCTCTGTTTGCGTCGGTGCGGAGGACCACCAACATCCCCTAACTTACTCTTTTCCTTCCTATTTTCTGATATTGCCTTATGAAGTCAAAACCACAAGAAGATGAATAAAATTAGCTCTGCATAACTGGTTGATGCATGATACAGACGAACACTACTTTGATGTAAGGCAAGCGCAGGATAGGAGGATGGAATATATACAAAAAAAGACAGAGTTTCATATTCACACGTACGATAGGAGGATGGAATATGTATGAAAAAACAGTAAGCGGAAGGCATTTCAACAAAATTAGAAGAAATGAAATCTAGGCACCATATGAACATGCAACCAATATCACTCTATCAGGTAAAAAGTGTCTCATCGTAAGTGCCATTTCAAGAAATTAGAAGCAGTACAAGCTAGAAGACAATGCAAGATGCAACCTACATCACAGTCCCAAGTTAAATGTGTCTTATGGGTAAGTGATCGTTGCAGGTATAAGTTGTAAGCTACGCAGATGCAATTCAACATAACCAGAAGCAATACAAACTAGACATCATACGGAAAACGCAACCACGTATAATAGTTCCAAGTAAGAGCAAGCACCTGTGATGGTGGAGTAGGGGAGATGTGCTCATCATGTACACGTATGTGCTAGAAACAGGAACACGTGTCATATTCACAGGCATTATGTGTAAAGTAAGCAGATGCAATTCAAGTTAGAAGCAATACAAGCTAGACATCATATGCAACATGCAACCACATATAATAGTGTCAAGTTAGAGCAAGCACCTGTGATGGTGGAGTAGGGGAGATGTGCTCATCATCTACACAGCTGCGTTGACTGTCCAGCCTTGTGTTGTCTTGCGAATCTTGTTGGGAGGATGGCGGAGTAGAATCTGTACAGACCCCCTGTTTGAGTTGCTCCGAAGGACCACCATCATCCACTGCCGGACTAATTTCCTTCAGCTATAATGATTTTGCATTGTGAAGTCAAACCGATAAGCAAAAGGAATAAAATTCGCTCTTCAGAACTCATTCATGCATGATACTGACGAACACTACTCGGATGGAATATGTATGAAAAACAGGATGGTGTGACATATTCACACCTATGATGTGGTAGCTAAGCAGAAGGCATTTCAACAAATTAGAAGCACTGCAAGCTAGACACCATATGAAAGATGCAACCAATATCACTCTGCCAAGTTCAAACTGTATGGCGTTTCAACAAATTAGAAGCAGTACACAACCAATATCAAAGTGGCGACTTAAAGGTGCCTTATCATAAGATATAGTATGTACCAAAAACAGGAAAGCGTGTCATATTCACATGTATCATGTGTAAGCTAAGCAGATGCAGTTTACACTAATTAGGAGCAATACGGGCTAGACACCATATGCAACATGCAACCAGATATCACACTGCCAAGTTAGAGCAAGCACCTTGGATGGTGGAGTAGGGGAGTGCAGACTTGGACCTTGTAATGCACTATCAGTACAAGGAGAATCGGTACAGATGCTCAATTTACGTTGCTGCAGAGGACCACTATCATCGCCTTCCTTACTCTTTCCCTTCCTCTTTCTTGATTTTGCCTTGTCAAGTCAAACCCACAAGAAAAAGGAATAAAATTGCTTTTCAGAACTCATTGATGCATGATACTGACGAACACTACTTTCATGTAAGACGAACACTACATATCACACTGCCAAGTAAGAGCAAGCACCTGCGATGGTGGTGTGGGGGAATTGCGGTGATCAATTAGAGAGCTACATTGACTATCTTCATTTAGCCTTGTTGTTTCTTGAGAATCATGTGGGGAGGATGACACTGCACTCTTTAAACGAGTATGGCGTCTCACAGAAACCCACCCGGGTGACTGTCTCATCATAAGTGATTGACGAGGGATACAAAAGAGCATTAGTTTGATGTACGAACATGGTTAATAGACATATGTAGTATGTATCAAAAACAGGAAGGCATGTCATTATCAAAGGTATAATGTGTAAAGTAAGCAGATGCAATTTAACCAAATTGGAAGCAATACAAGGTAGGCACCATATGCAACATGCAACCACAATTTGACAGCGCGGAGTTAAAGCAAGCACCTGGGATGGTTGTATGTGGCAATTGAGATCATCAACTGCAGAGCTACGTTTACTGTCTCCAACTGCTGACACTGCACCCGTTAGAGCGCTGGAACGCTTGGTGCTTATCCTCGAATTACACTGGATCGACTTCTGTCTTTTCTTTTCTGCATTCATCAACACTGCGTCAGAGTCTGAAATACCCATGCATAAAAAACAATAGTGTGAGTATGGGTGAAGTGTGTGCAAATTAGTACAGTGTAAAGGTAGCAGATAGCAGGTCGGTGAGAAATAAATGACGGGAGACATATGATAGCTCTACAACATGCATGGCACACTAAATTACTACAGGATTCTATGAAAATAACAGTCGACTGAAAGCAAATAGGCCAGTCCATTTTTTCTACACCGTCCGATGTACAAAGAACGGGCAGATCGCCTTCATCTACCTCCAGCGAGTCAGTGTTGCTGATCTTCCTTGAAACACCAGCGACCACCGGCGCAGTATTCCTCCCCTGCCTGCGCCCTCCCCTCGACCTCACCGCACCGCATGCTTGGCACCGCCCCCCGGCCATCCATTCAAGCCCTGCCGACCTCCAGATCGGGCGCAAGCAGCTCCTGCGCCCCACACCCCTATGATAGACACCGATGTGCCGCTTCCCCAGGGAACAGGAGGACTAGGTGCTCCGCGCCTAAGCGGGTGCTGCTTCTTTTAATTGCGGTTCGACTGACCCTGAATTGAAATCCAGGTGGGCTACTGACCTCTAGCAAAGGTGAAATAGTAAAAGGGAGGAAACCTTGTGCATTTAGTATCACGAAGAAGATGCAGTAAGAAGCGCTCAACTAGTTTCTTTTGTGGGATGAATACGGTGTGAGGGGAGATGTAAGATTTGCACGAATAAGGGAAGAGGAGTACCTCTTTCTGCTGGCAGTGTTGTGTCCTCCTTCTATTTTTCCGATGATCTTCTTGTTGTTCGCCAGAAACCAAAAGTTGTGGAGGACGGTGCGGCCTTGGACGAACCCATGGCCAAGTTGTTGAGTGTGGTGCGGTGGCCGTCTGTCGGCGGCGGGGAAGCAGATCCAAGGCGGTGAACGACGGCGTAGCGGGAATAGCTCCGGTGCGGTGGACGGTTGCGACAGTGGAGCCGCAGCAGTGAGGCGCAGGACGGCATGGTCGGAGTGGTTCTGGTACAGCGCATGTCGGCGTCGGTGTCGTGGAGGCAGCTCTGCCTCGGCTTCAGCTGCTAAGTCCATGAGGGCGTTGCTGTTGCGGTTGCGTTGGACGACGACGTCCGGGTACTGGCTCCGGCGTGATGGAGGAGGGCGGCAGTGGATTGGCCGCTATGGGGTGGAGGACGGATGCGGCTGGGGTTTCGCGGCTGGTGGAGAGGGTGTTTTCGCGCCCACGGAGTATGAATGGGGAAACGAAGGGAGGCGGGGAACTAAGGGGGAACAATGTTTCGGTTTGAGACGCACTTGTTTGAAATTTTGGGAAAGTTACAAACTTTCCCCCCATCTAAAATTTCGGACATATTGCGGCTTGGGGGTAGGACAGTCATGTCAGGTGTCCCAAATGTGGGCAGGATAGATTTTGGCCGAGCGCATGGGTAGGCGCCCACGGCGTATGAATGCTTCTCTGGCGTCTTGGTGAAGTTACAAACCTACCCCGGTTTAGACCTTTGGACATCGGCCGATAGGCTACACGGGCCAGAGTCAGGACAGTAATTTCCTACCACCAAAACATTAGTCTCGCGCGGTTTTGGGTGACCAGAGGCCTATTTAGCGCTTCATTCAATATTTGGGAGAAGAAGCATTAACGTTTTCGGTTCTCTTGAATTGAACTTTCAGGATTTGTCAAACTTCACAAATCTTTACTCTTGAAAATCCTAAAGCTATGATTATTTTGGAATGGAGGGGGTACATTTGAATATACATACGAGTATATATTAAAAAATATGCAACTTACCTCAATTCATGCATGGTTCCAGATATAATCTCCTTGGTTGCAAAAAAAGTTAGATATGCGTATGAATATAAATAGCATGTTCAAACTCACAACAAAGATTGATGCCCCCTTTTACATCTGATTTACAAATGCCATTATCTCGGGTTCAAATAGATGAATGCACTTCCTATGAATTTGAATCTTCGAAACCCCCTTTATGTTGAATTCGACATGTATTCTATTTCGTAGCTAGCAATTTGGAATATATCCATGCAAGTGACAAATGTATAAAGTGCTTCAGACTAACAACATGGAGTGCACTAATTAATGTTTATATATGAATTGCAAAAGCATCCATTGCCTGTATTTCAAACCGCTCTCACTCTATGGATCGATAATATGAAATAAACACAGGCACATGCTAGAATTCAATTGCAGTTGAAGAAAGAGCCTACTCCTGGTACTGTATATTAGTGATAGGGGTGTGTACGAAGTACACGTGAATACCAGGCAGTGTGCGTGTGTGTATACTATCGACAAACTAGCCCCCAAGCTTGTATAACATACTAAGGGCCTAGGATTACAAATCATATATAGTCGGCTTATCACCAGTGGGGATAGAGTCCTCCGCGACTCTGGTAGCTTCGTGTTGTACGCCGAGTCCTCCACATGGGTCTTTGTATAACACGTCTCGGTCCAACCTATATGTGGCGCAGGATGGAATCGACCCATGAGTCTTCATGTTGACCCACCATAACTAGAAATGATGTGCCCACCACACCACACACGCAATCGGCCACTAAGAAAATAAGCATATACAATAGTACAACAGTATCTAGCTCACGATACATCTCCATATTTTGTTGATGACACTGATGGACTTTGTATTTGATGCGTGCTCCGTATTTTGTTGACGACACTTACGGTCATTGTATTTGAAGCGAAAGCACGATATGGTCAGTGGACTTCAGAATAAGCTCATCACGGTCACCACATACATTTTGTCGTGCTAACCAACATGTGGTTGGATGGTTAGAGGATAGTGGTTTATCGATCCCACCAAGGTTAAAGTCCCGGTGCTCGCATTTATCTTGTGTTAATTTCAGTATTTTCCGGCGATGTACGTTCAGTGGGAGGAGACGTTCCACTCGACTACGAGGCACCTATGGTGACTTCGTAAAATCTCAAGATCATATATGCTGGCCCACTCTCTCGAAGGTGCTCATAGGGGTAGGGTTCACGTGTGTGCGCTTATAGCGGTGAGTGCTTGCGCGTATATATGAGCCCTTGCGTCTGTACTATGTTAAACAAATACATATCATGATTATATGGTCACTAGCTCACCCGTACAACTCCATATTTTGTTGATGACACAATCGATTGACCAGTCAAACGTTCCATGCGGCGCAACTAGTGTTGCACCATCGGGGCGCGTAACTGTGGGGCCCACCTGTCAGCCCGTATATGAAAGAAAGAAATGGTAGTTTGAGTCTGTACTGTGTTAATAAAATAGGAGTACATTTTAGGGTGATCATACGGTCACTGGCTCACCATACAGCTCCGTAATTTGTTGATAACACGATCAATTGACCAGTCAAACGGTCCACATTCAGCAGTGCACATTACCATAGGGCCCACCCGTCAGCGCATATATGAAGGACAGAAATGGTAATAAATTAGTGGTCGGTGGGTATTCGAAGTCGTGAGACCTCTGGTTGGCAGTCACCGGCGGTTGGGGGCGTTCATTGGGCGGTGGGGTGGGGATCCTCGGAGAAAAAGCTTGGCGGGGGGGGGGGGCTAGAGGGGGGGCCGGTGCGGGCGGTGTAACACCCCGAGACCGATGTGCCAGGTGTCCTCCGCTTATTCGCTATTGTTGCTTTGTCATTGCTTGTGTGTCATGCATTGCATATCATGTCATCATGTTCATTTCATTTGCATACGTGTTCGTCTCATGCATCCAAACATTTTCCCCGTTGTCCGTTTTGCATTCCGGCGCTCCTATGTCACCCGGTGTCCCTTTCTACCTCTTTTCGTGTGCGGGTGTTAAACGTTTCCGGATTGTACCGAGACTTGTCATGCGGCCTTGGTTTACTACCGGTAGACCGTCTGTCAAGTTTGGTGCCATTTGGACATTGTTTGATACTCCAACGGTTAACCGAGGGACCGAAAAGGCCTCGTGTGTGTTGCACCCCAACACACTTCCAAAGTGGCTCAAAACCCTCCTAAACCTCCTCCATCATCTCGGTCGTTCGATCACGATCGCGTGGCTGCAAACCGCACCTCACTTGGACTCTCCTAGCTCCCTCTACCTCTATAAATAGATCCCTCCATTTCAATCCCGGGTCTTCTTCCCCCGAAACCCTAGTTCTTTTCGTCCCCCGTCGCTACCGGACAAAATTCCACCGACGGACATGTCAATTTTCACCATGCCGCCGCCACTTGTCACCGTCTGATTCGCCTGCCCGGGCACCCACATCGCCGCCAACCCCGCGGGCCCGTGAGCCCAGGCGGGGCCCTCCCGACCCGTCCACGCCCGCCCGCACGTCCGACCGCGCCGCCCCGCTTCCTCCTCCGCACCGGCGAGTCTTCGACTCCGGCCGCCGCCCGCCATTGCCGCTCGCCGCGAGGTCACCGGACCCCGTCGCCAAGCTCCGCGCCCGCGGCTCCTTCGTCTTCCCCGGCGTCGACCCGCGCGCCGCCTCGGCCCCCACCGCGCCGACATCACCTCACCTCGCCTCCTCCTCTCCGGCAAATCCCCGGCGAGGTCCGACGCCGGCTCTGGTGAGATCGAGATCCACCTCGGGAATCGCACCGCGCTACTACAGTACTTACGGGCCGGATCCAGATCTGGGAGACGGTTGACTTTTTATCCCCCGAAACCCTAGTTTTTGGCAAACTTTGGCATGTCGTAACTCCGCATCCGTAGCTCCGATTTGCGCGTGTAGCATATCAAAATGTTCATCTCAACGAGTACATCATTTCATCTCATTGCATCATTTTCATTTGAGCTCATCTTGATGCCCAAAATTCTGTTGGAAGAGGGCTATGTGATATATTTGCCAGATCTGTTTCATCAAATAGATATTTGTCATTTTTGCCATGATTAATGTGTGCATGATATGGTCCTGAGCTCTACATGAGTTTTGTTATATGCCATGTCATCTTTACAGAGGTGCTTACATGTATTTTTGTGACATTTGTGGTGACTAGCACAAGCTTGCAAAGTAGCGTAATCGGTAATGCTGATTTCAGGGACTTAGAATTTCACTAAGTCCTTGTTCTGTTTTTGTCGGTATGCCATATGTTCATGTTGTTTCCTAGTGATCCGTGCCACTTTTGAGGATGATCAGTAAGGATGATTTGTTAAAATTGTGGTTCTCTATCCATACATCCATCCTTTATTTGCATTTATGGAGCACCCTAGCTTGAGTCAATCGAGCTCTACTTTTGCTATTTCGTGAATCCTGGCAGATTGTTGACTTATTAGCGATTTTGCTGAGGATGTTGCTATTGATCCGTGCATGCTATGTTATTGTTCTTTCCATGTGTAGCTTCTATGCCATGTATTCTTGATGGGTATATACTTATTTTTTCATGCCATGCTCTGTAGTGAGTGCATCGAGCTCGTGAACATGCCTACTCGTTAACTGATTTGCATGCTCCAGTTTTTCACTAAGTCCAAGATCTATTTATGTTTTTGCCATGTTCACATGCTTGCAATTGTATTTTCCGATCCCTTTTGTCTCAAGGTCACGAAGGGACTTTTGTTAAGTGCTTTGAGTAGCTTCATGTCATGCCTTGCGTTGCCATGTTAAGTTCCTATAGCATGTAGTTTTCATGCTCTAAAGTGTGCTTCCTGGTGATAAATTCCAGACTTGTGTTAATTTCACTAAGTCTGAAACCTGTTATCATTTGCATTTTTGCCATGCTTGTTTGAACCTGTTATTGGATGAATTGGCTGTAGCTTAGTGTTCATCTTTTGTCAAGCAAGATGAGTGGATCCCTGCCATGTATTTTGTTGTCATGTTTGAGTACTGTAGCATATTTATCTTGATGCATTTAGATGACTACTTGCTGATTATCGCAGACCGGTACCATATTTGTTTTGCTTGCCATTTCCAAACCGTGCATCCGATTCCGGTGATCTTTATATCGATTTCAACCGAAATCACCTCACCTTTCCAGTGGAACTCTTGGATTTCCAAGTTGAGGCCAGGTTCAATCATTCCTTGTAAAATCTTGCATATGCATCACATATCGCATCACGCATAGCGTACCATGTTCGCATCATGTTGTTTGAGCATTGCACGTGGTTGATTGTGTTCCTTTTGCTTGTTTGTCTTATTTGGGTAGAGCCAAGAGACGAGTTCACGAACGAGGAGCCTGTTGAGTTTTCTTACGAGGATCAAGTCAACTCTGACAACTTTGCAGGCAAGATGATCACACCCTCAAAATCACTTCTATCTTTGCTTGCTAGATGCTCGCTCTTTTGCTATGACTATGCTACGATGCCTACCACTTGCTTATCATGCCTCCAAATTGCCATGTCAAACCTCTAACCCACCATGTCCTAGCAAACCGTTGATTGGCTATGTTACCCTGCTTGTCTTCTAGCCCTCTTATAGCGTTGCTAGTTGCAGGTGAAGATTGGAGATCGTTCCTTATTGGAACATTGTTTATTGTTGGGATATCACCATATTATCTTGTTTATGTTAATGCACCTATATACTTGGTAAAGGGAGGAAGGCTCAGCCTTTTGCCTAGTGTTTTGTTCCACTCTTTCCACACTAGTTTCCGTCATATCGGTGTTATGTTCCGGATTTTGCGTTCCTTACGCGGTTGGGTTATAATGGGAACCCCTTGACAGTTCGCCTTGAATAAAACTCTTCCAGCAATGCCCAACTTTGGTTTTACCATTCGCCACCTAGCCTCTTTTTCCCTTGGGTTCCACGGACTCAAGGTCGATTTTAAACCCCGGGGCCAGTGCTCCTCTGAGTGTTGGTCCAACCTGTCAGCTGCCGGTGGCACCAGGGGCAACTCTGGGCTGGCCTACGGAACCTTGGACAATCCTGGTGTGCCCTGAGAACGAGATATATGCAGCTCCTATCGATTTGTCGGTACATTCGGCGTTGTTGCTGGTTTAGTTTTACATTGTCGAGATGTCTTGTACCAGGATTCCCGGGCCTCCTGATCGGTCTTCCCGCTAGAAGGAATATCCTTTCGTTGACGTGAGAGCTTGTGATGGGGGCTAAGTTGGGACTCCCCTGCAGGGATTTGAACTTTCGAAAGCCGTGCCCGCGGTTATAGGCAGATGGGAATTTGTTAATGTCCGGTTGTAGAAAACCTGAAGTTGATCTTAACTAAAAAACATCAACCGTGTGTGTAACCGTGATGGTCTCTTTTCGGCGGAGTCCGGAAAGTGAACACGGTGTTGGAGTTATGTTTGACGTAGGTTGTTCTAGGATCACTTCTTGATCATAGTTTCTTGAACGTGCTTTGCCTTCTCTTCTCGCTCTCTTTTGCGTATATGTTAGACACCAAATATGCTAGTCGCTTGCTGCAGCTCCACCTCATACCTTTTACCCTTCCTATAAGCTTAAATAGTCTTGATCGCGAGGGTGTGAGATTGCTGAGTCCCCGTGGCTCACAGATACTTCCAAAACCAGCTTGCAAGTGCCGATGAGACCGTGTAGATGACGCAACCAAGCTCCGAAGGAGCTCGATGGAGATCTTGTCCTTTGTGTTGTTTCGTTCTAGTTGATCAGTAGTGGAGCCCAATTGGGACGATCGGGGATCTGTGTAGCATTTGGGGTAGTCTTCTTTTATTTTTGGTTTTGTAGTCGGACCTTGATTGTATCTGGTTGATGTAATGCTTTATTCATGTATTTGTGTGAAGTGGCGATTGTAAGCCAACTATGTATCTCTTTCCCTTATGTATTACATGGTTGTGCGAAGATTACCTCACTTGCGACATTGCTTTCAATGCGGTTATGCCTCTAAGTCATGCTTCAACACGTGGGAGATATAGCCGCATCGAGGGCGTGACAGGCGGACCGGCGGTGGGGAGTGGTTTCGGGGAGGGCGGGCCGGCCGCAGGCGGCGAGGGTTGGCGGTTCCGCTGGTGGTGGCTGGCGGCTCAGGGGGGTGGAGTTTGATGATAAACTGGAGGCCCTTGATTTCGTATCCAACGGCTGGAAAATCTAATGACCAGAGATGAAAAAGTCAGTCGACTGACGTGTAGCCTCACCCCGCACGTACACATGCATGCACGCAAGACACGCACGCATGTAGGCGTGCAACACTGACGCGTACACACGCACGCATGCTGGCGTGTAACACTGACACGTACACATGCACTCACGGCACACACACGTACACACCCATGCATGCAACACTGAAACGTACCCTTGCACGCACGCAACACTCGCACGCCTGCATGCACACAGCACACGACGCAAGACACACGTTCAACCTATACGTGCATGCACCCTTTGTTAAGGACATGGATTGTTACGGGTATTAATCAATCTTATCTGTGATAAGCAGAACATTGATGTTTGCAGCGGTCTTTATGAATCACAACGTATCGAACGGGCTATCAACATAGTAGGCTTATCTACATGAAAAAGATGACGTCACACTCAATGAACAATCATCGGTTTATGAAATGCCCGCTTCTGACCGCCCTGGCCCACCAAAGGTTCCTCTGTTGTGCGCTGCCTGCATTGGGTCACTGACATGCATGCCATGCACCCAAAGAGCCCACATGTCAGTGGAAGAACGGCGCGGTGTCCTACGTTAGAGTTGAGTGCGCCACTTGCGGCACGCCCGGCTGAACACGCCTCCGTGGCGCATTCAAACGCCTCCATGAAACCTGCCCGTGTGGAAGCCGAGAAATCCACTCTGGACACACGTCCGTTCATGACCGGGACAGCGTTAAACGCAACAACGGCCGAGCTCCTCCCGTCCGCCATCTATTTAATCTCTTATTTAAACGAGGCCAAACGCCGGCCAAGAATCGCACACCTCCGCCGCTCCCCTATCTCCTCCACCATTTTGTCCACTCGTACAATGGCTTATGAAGAGTAGTTATTCCGCATCCAAGCCGGCTGGGTAGCCCGCTGGATACGAGCTATGCAGCTCGCTGATCCACCTCCCTCCCCTTGCCCGACGGAGCCAGTTGCCGCCCCAAGCCGGCGCGCGGTTCAGCAACTCACCGCTCCAGGCCAGCTCGACGAGGAGCGGCGCACGGGCGTCGTTGCTGCCGTCCATGCCGCCGCCTCGTACCGCGTCTCCCGTTTCTATGGCCGAGACTCCCATGCCGGCGGCCGCGCGAAGCAAGCAGCGACAGAAGCCGGGTGCGCGGAGAGTGACGAGTCGGTGGCCAGCGCCTCCGCGTCCACCGCCATCATCGAGGAGAAGTAGAACACGGGAGGCTGCCGCCGCTTGGGTCCCATGAAGGCCATCGCGGAGGCGACGTCGGCGTACACAACAGGTGTCTTGCCGGATCCTTTTTTTGCGAGCACCTTCGTCGACCCCGCATGGGCTCCACGGAAGAGGGGAATGTTAGGATGAACTCGAGCCGGTGCCGGCCATGGCGAAGTAGTGGCGGGTGATGAACTTGAACCAGTGTCGACCACCATCATCTTCGGCACGAGCCAATGATATCTTTTGGGCAGTGGGGAAGCGAGCCGTCCTTTGCGCTGAAGCATATACCTCCGGGGCTCCCGGCAGACCGGTGATCGTGCTGCCGGACATGAGGAACACAAATCGATCGGCGAGCGACCATTTAGGCCAGGTATTATATACATGTGATGTCCAGAACTAGCACCGCGTAGTTCATTTGAATGTAATGAAATCCGTCATGTTTGTATAAAAATCCGGTATTTTATATGATTTCCGTCGTTGTTTGTATGAAATATCAGTTTGTCTACGTGTTTGCGTGAATTTCGTCCGGTTGGTTGAGTTGCTGCCATAATGTGTGCGGCTACGGTTGGATGGCGTAATTTGTGGGTCGCCGGTCGGTCTTCGGGCGGCTCGGGCGGCGTTGTGGGACAAAAAAACATAGCTCGTGCAAGCTCGTCTCCAACGTGCGCGCTGGAGGATGGATGACAACATGAGCACCCGAGCCATTCCTCGTTCATCGGTGGCAAAGGCACCGGTGGACAAAAGGGTCGCCAATATTTTGGCTACCCCGGGCAAGATCCAAACAGCCCCTCCCAATAGATTCAAATCCCTCGTTCGCCGTGGAATTTTGCCATGTGTTGTTTTCATGGACTAGCAAGATGCCCGTGCATTGCACGGAACATCAAGATGCATTTTTTTACAAACTCCCGCATGCATGCAAGGGATAATTAATGTCCTCCTTTGCTAGTACCACGAGGCAAACACCATTAATACTGCATCGATTAGTGTTAGTGGCCTTGTATATCTGCAAATTGTAATTTTGATAGTGGCCCCTTGTATATAAAAATGGAGGGAGAAAGATGAGAGATAAGGTGAGGAGGAGTGGGGCGTGGTGGTGACTGGTGGTCGGACTGGCGAAGGCATGGGGATGGACGGCACATTATGTCTAGGTTTGTATCTCTGTCACACACACCCACATAGGTGGGGGACGTGCACGAAGAGAAGAGGTGCACGCACGGCGCACGTACTCCCGTCTCTTTCCCAACCACACCCGCGCAGGTACACGGTGGAGCTCATTTCTGTATGAAAAAGGTAGCCCACGTGGTAATTTGGCACGTGTACTAGTTGTCCACTTGGTGGAGGGAGGATCGTCTACCACGGGTGAACAAACAAATTGCGACTTGACGCGTTATGTTAAATTAAAAAAAGAGGCAAACCATGTGGGGCCTACCTTAGAGCCAAGGCTCTATACACTGGAGTACTTTTGATGTGTCCCGTCAACTCGCAGAACGAGGAGAAGCTTGCTTAGTATGCCGTCTCCCCCGCCCATGGGCGCGGTGGCTCACAGGATGAGGTGAAGCTTGCTTACTATGCCTTACGCCCGCTCCCTCGCCCACGCACGCGGTGACTCGCAGCACGAGGAGAAAATTTTACTACTCCCTCTGTTTACTCCTCGTCCCCACTACGTACTTTGGTTAGTACTCCCTCCATTTACTTATACAAGGCCACTATAAAAAATACATTTTGCATCTATACAAGGCCACAAATAGTAATTGAGACAAAAGTTACTACTCCCTCCTTTCCAGTTTATGGCTCAATTTCAAAATCTCTCCAACCAAGGTAGACGGTGAGTGGTCGAATTAATTTCATAGTTTGCACAAGTAATTAGTACGCTCATTTTTCTCAAGAAGTTATGTTTACCGAGGCATTAATTAGAACGAATGCATGAATGACCACTAAATTTCCATGAACTTGTACATGCATTGGTTAGTTTCCTCTTGACACTGCTTGCGTCGGGTGATCTAACGCACCTCGAAATCCAACATGTAATGGTACTACTACTAGTATAGTAAAATTGAGACTTATCAAACGGAAAAACGAATGTTTTTTAGATGAGCCCTATAAACCCTAGTGGGTACGTACTCCGTAAAAACAGATTTTTCCAAAACTAAGTCACTCCCTTTCATGAATTCTGTAGTATACTCCTCTGTCGACGCTCCCTTTCATGAATTATGTACTTCCTGTCACCGACATGTGGGACATATAGCAACTGGGTTGACGTGTCAAGCACCAAATAACAGTGCAGAACAGCAGGGGGGATGCACCCCACTCGTACCGGCCCAGTAGTAGTAATGAGCAATGAGACGTCAAATCACAATGCCGCACTTTCCCAGACGGGCGAAGCAACCATTATTTCACACTTCGGTTCGCCATCATCTCAAACCACGTACTAGTATTGCTTCTGCCTCAAGAGGGACACGCGCATCGCCTTGGTACATCATGACACATGGGACCGCATGACAGGCCATGCTCCCCCGCTGATCGCTCGGTAAAATCACCTCATTTTTACTATACTTCCTCCGTATCGGTTTACTACATGGCATGTACGTCGTTCTAGGTTGAGAATTTAACTGGCTATATATGTGATGAACAGTACTCTAGCCTTTTAAAAAATGTATACTTTTGTACAGTAGTACTATCGATGGATTGCGCCATGGAGCAAAAATTGAAATTAAAAAAAAGGTGGTACATATAGAGAGTGCTCGTCGCCAAATTATGCATATAGTACTATTTAAAAAAGCTAGTACATGCTTAATTGGGGTGCTAAATTCTATTAAAGTAATACTAGTAGTATGTACATACTGAAGAGTAAAAGTAACGAGAAGAAACATAACATAGTTCTGTTGGGGGCTCAGCACAACACACCCCTCAAATTAAACTAAGCACACCTGAAATTAAACTATGCAACTAATCCGGTAGACACTACATTAGAAGTTTAGAACCACCATGAGCAACGACACTGCCACCTTACTCAGAGTCCTCGTCCACATCCTCGACTTCGTCCTTGTCCCTATTCCTCTTGGCCGATACTTCTTTGCTTGAACCGCACACTTGGCTGTTGCTCTTCATCCAACCCTTGTAGATATTGAAACAAAGGTAGCCATCCATTGCAGCGTAGTGGATGTGGTCTATATCTAGTACATTCCGCTGCCAGCATTGACATAAACGTGTAGGGGTTTCATCTCTTCTTACCGTATGAAGGATGAACCATGGCTCCTGCCAGGGTCAGCATTGAAGGCTGACGAGAGGACACCAGCCGATTCTTCTGGAGGTCGAAGGGTTGCCTACAACGAGGCCTATCCGACCAGGACTTCTTTGTCGTTCTTAAAAGTCTACAGTAACGAATTTCACTATTTTGTCCTTGAGGAAGTTCTTAAAATCCTGGCACTCAACGTCGGCATGGCATATGTGGTAGACCAAGCAAACGTTATGTACGCAAACCTGGATCACGCGGCTTCTTCCTCTCTTCGTCCTTTAGATCCTTCTCTCGTCCCAGGACTGTGGTGTACTCAACATCTAGCCCAGCGACCCACTCATCATCTGAGTTTTCGAACATGCGTTGAAGCGAGAAAGGCATCCTTTCACCGTCGCGGAAGAACGGGTGTAGATGACGTCGAACTCATCGCCGGTGATGGTTCTAACCTTGTACTCACCGCCGATCGTGGAGATTTGGGACGCCATGGATTTGGGAGGAGGGTTAGGATTAGTGACCGCCGTAATGTGAATGGACGGGACGACTAGGAGCGAATCGCCGTAGTATTGAAGGACATGCGGGGACGAGTAGGAGCGAACTGCCAGCGTGCGAACGGCAGGGTTAGTGGCTTTCCATTCTCCCATGATAGGGCTTCCGAGAGCCCTTGGATATGAGATCGAACGGTTTCATGGCGTGATTCTAGACCTATTATCCTATCCTGGAGGGTTATTCTGCAAATTTTCAGCAACTTAGCATGCGACCGTTTGATCTTAGATCCAAGGGATGCCAGCAGCCCGTATCATGGTCGCGCCTACCACGACCGTCACGTTGCTCGCGCCCTTGGAGATTTAACACGGTGTGTTAGGCTATCTGATGTTGGCATGTCATACATAGTCATCACTTAGTCACTCATACTACAACAAGGTTGGCTATAAGTGTATTTTTTTACTCCTCTCTATCTCTTTCTTCGTACTCAAGGAAGAAACGGTGCTAAGCGCGTGTATTTATTGCATTTGCCAAGGAGTGACCTCTTCCAATGAAATGGTGTTGCTAAGTTTGCTTCATTTAATTAGCTATAGACTCAAAATTGTCTTTTCACCTAGGTACACGCGCTTAGCACCGTTTCTTCCTTGGGTCACCAAACTAGTCTCTCTCTTCTTGATTAACTTGCCACATCAGACTTTATGCTTATGTGGCAAGCTTAAGCACCTGTAGGAGCAAGTAAAAGTAAGTACAATTACTTTACATGGCATTTTTGCATAAAAAAAAAAAATAAAATAATTTAAAAAAATAAATAATCTTCAATTAAGTCGACTTAAAACAACCAAAAAAAAATTATTAAAAAAAAATACCCATAAAAAAAAAAATAAAAAATTTTAAATTTTCCTTTAATCCTTTAGTAAAATTGTATTTAAAAAATTTTAAAAAAAAAAATTCAAAAAAATTTATTGGTAGCGCTGTCCATTCGTTAACACCATAATCAGATAAAAATTTAAAAAATTTAATAAAAATTTTTAGAGAGTGAGAGATATGTCGAGATGTTATGAAAATAACATAATAAAATTTTAAAAATATAAAACATTTAATTCTATCATTTTTGTACTTAGGCGGGGCGGAAATTATGTTTCGTCCGAACAAGGTTGAGCCACGGTACTTACCGAGTTGCTCAGAGGAGGGGCAGGAGCGGAAGGAGAGGAAAGTAAGCGCCTCGCAAACCTCGGCACGTCAATATCTCTCTCTTCTTGATTAACTTGCCACATCAGACTTTATGCTTATGTGGCAAGCCGTTCTCTATCTTAAGCACCTGTAGGAGCAAGTAAAAGTAAGTACAATAGTGCGCTTTACATGGCATTTTTGCATATGTGGAGGAAAGAGAGGCAAGGAAAAAGTGGAGAAGTGGGCTCTCATGCAAGAGCCAGCCTCTACTACATGGTGGAGCATTGGGAGAGGCACCTGTATGGAGGTGGTCAGGAATCGGGAGACTCACGCCGGTCGTAGCGCCAGTTAAAATGATAATGGCAAGTCAAATCACGGGGCCCCACCTGTCCAGCAGTAACTCGTGTCAAATCACACAGCCCTACGTTTGCAGCAGCCTACTCCCTCGTCTTCTCGTGTCTTTGTCGAACCGTCTAGGCAGAACTGCCCCGCCGCCTACCGCGCAGGAAAAGCCCCGCCCTCGACTTTTAAATACAACTACATCCGCTTAAGAATCCATTGATATACTTTTTGTGACATAGTAACTCATATTTAGTTAGTCAAATGGATGACCTAGAACTACGTGCATGCCCTATAAACTATGACGCCTAAAAATAAAAAACCGAGACGGAGATGGTAGTTCAGCACGTATCTTTTTAGATCAATATAGTCGGGATTCACCAAGGAGCAAAACCAAGTGGTAGGCTGCTCCAGTCGTGTTGGCGTAGCAACTCAAGCAGGGTCAGTCCGCACACGAAATGCCGACACACTTAGCAGGACCCCTTTGGCCGACATGTGGCTCATCCACCGTCTTGTTCCATGTGCGATGCACCAAATTACAGTTCGGAGCAGCGGTTGGAATTGGAGGCACCCCGGTTGTAGCACGCAGTAGTAGAAAATGAGTGATGAGGGGTCAAATCACAAAGCCCCACCTTTCCCGCATTAAGCTGGACGGACGAAGCAACCATCATTTCACTCTAGGGCGCAAGAGCATAAAGAAAAGAGAAAACAATGATGTGTGCGGCAGCTACCTAGGGCACCCTAGGGTAGGGGTCTCCACTACAGATCCTTTTTTTGAAAGCGCCTCCACTACAAATCGGCTTCTCCCTCGTCCTCTTGAAGAAAACCGATGATGAGTGCGGCGGGGTAGGAGTACTACGGCATGCGGGGCCACGTCGTAGTAAGTTCGAGCCGATGCCTTAAATATGTGTGGGCCGCTTGGTTTTACGGGAACGAGGCAGCATTTTGGGTTCGGGGACCAGTGGAGATATAGTACGTACAAAAAATTGTGGACGTAGGTTCGACCGAAAGGCAATGATGCATGGGCCCTGCATTTTGATATACCCGGGGCCGCGTGAAATTTGCTACTCTACTCAAAACTAGTAAGGTACACATGTATAACGCATGTAATTTTGAGCATATATGCATGATGTAGATGTTCGTTTAGTTCTTATAGTTCATCTCATTCAAAATCAATAAGTTTTATAAAAATGTTAAGATTCATGGGGTTGTGCATTGTACTCCCTCCGTTCCAAAATAGATGACCCAACTTTGCACTAACTTTGTACAAAGTTAGTGCAAAGTTGGGTCATCTATTTTGGAACGAGGGAGTAAATCATAAAGTAAAAAACAAATAATGGCAATTCATTTAGAAAAAAATAATCAATTATGATACAGAAGATTCTAGAACAAAGGAGAAGTGCTTGTGTTTTGAGGTTTGTGCATTATGCTTAAGTTCAACCATGGAGTCTTCTAAATTGTACATGTGGCAGATCTGGTGGAATGTTGATGATATCCAACTGGCCAATAGTGCTCGGATTTGCCTATCTCTGCACTGTCGGGTTAGCTTCATCCAGCGACATCTTTCAAAGTTATTGGCACACTATATAGTTCTTGTGCCATAGTTGCATGTTTTGGAAAAAAGCTACTAGTGGGTTGTACTATCTATTTAGGAATAGAAGATGTATACATGGAAGTTGTAGGGAAGAGATGACATGGAGCATCTCAATTCCTATGAGTAGGGATTGGAAAAGAGATGTCATTTGGTTCACATCATAGGAACTTTTCTATTGAATCTAGAGATGACATGTTTCTCAATTCCTATGAGGAGGATTAGAAAAGAGATGTAATTTGGTTCATATCATAGGAACTTTTCTATTGAATATACGCTAATGTTTATTTCCTTTGAAATTAAGGGAGTATAGGAATCCATTCATATGAACCAAGTGGCTCTAAAGCTATAGAAATGATATCATGTTTATTTCCTTTAAATGTGGAGTATATGAATCTATTCCTATGAACCAATTGGCTCTAAAAAAAAATCCTATAAAAATCATATCATATAGAGTTCTATGATATTCCTCGACACTAAAGGATGCTTGAAATTGCTGCGGGTGATACGATGGTCTTTCTTTGTAGACTCCTCACCCAACTTTATAGTTACCTCTCGAAGATGAATGAAATGATATATACATGGTATTCTACATGTGCAATTTGGTACACGAAAACTCGGTAAAAGTTTGCGAGGTTGAATTTTCAATAAAGCTATATGCACTGCATTTCGGAACGGAGGGAGCATACGGCAGTTGCTAACACTCACGTGGAAGATTTGTGTGTAGGAGGAGTGGCTGTTCTGTTAAATGACATGGCAAAACTGACACTGTCGGATGCCGATCTAACGGTCCTTACGGCGTTCGTCAGGAAAAGGCTTGTGGCGAACGTTTGTCGGATAATGATTTACGGACACATGCATTGCATTGATACGTGCCCCCCTCTCTCTCACGCACACGCACCCTCACGAGTCACGACTCTCCCGAGTCCTCTCGCAGACTCGCACGTCGCACCCACCGTCTATCTGCAGGTAGACGTCACGCACATATGTGCTCTTCACACCCTACCCTCAGAACTTCTAAAAAACAAAAGACGGCGCGCACATTTTATTTTAGCTCACACGTCACACACTTGTACTATTACTCTTGCGGCGAACGTTCTTTGGGCATAGTATATTGTACTCTCACGAAGAGAAGCGCTGCACGCACGCACTAGTTCTATCACACCCACTCGCGGGTACACGTAGGACCGCATTTTTTTGAAGCTGGTACAACAAACTCACTCCACTATATATAAAAGCAGGAGCCTTAGCACTTGCTTTACTAGGATTCCTCTCGTTCACCCTCTCATGCTCTCCAGATCTAAGCAACACAATGGCACACTCTCTCTCAGCTCACGGCTGGTCACCAAATCCGGCCGACATCGACCCGGGCAGGGGTGTAGGGCATCGTTCACGCTGTCGTCGGCGGCGAGGGAGGAGACCAACAGCTGCCCGCGCGTCCCGATCAGCGGCCATGCCGTTCTCTCTGAGAGAGCGCCGGCTCAGGAGGGCCTCCGACCCCTTCTTCCTCCCTGCAGTATTGTGGCCAAGATGCGGCCTCCCGACGCCGTCTTTGCGACATGCCGACGACCCTCAGGTATATATTCCTTCGAAAGCTGCCTTGCTCTACTGCCCTAGCTCCCTTCGTGTGGATCCTTTTCTACTTCCGTCCGCTGTTCCAAAGCCACCTAGACTTCTACTAAGGCACGTGCTTTGCACGTATGTTTTGTATGATAGATACTCATATACCTTCTTTTTAGAGAGAGAAATGGGTACTCGTATCTTGAGTAGATATCATAGTGTGTTTGTTTGCATCATCTAAGGACTATTCTGAAATAATAAGCAAATCACTTGCACAAATCAAACTGAGTTCCAAGTAAGAATTTGATTACAAGATAAAAGTTGTAGTTTTATTATATGTTGTTTCCTGGGTTCCACTGACGTATAGTTCAAAGTTGTTTGACAGTTTACATGCATGTTTATGGACTATTTTGTGCAACTAAACAAGTCATTTAGGTCTGACAGACACTCATGTCCTATATTAGCTTGAGGTATAGCTTATGTATGACTGAAATAAAATATTACACTTTTTTTGTGAATAATAAAAATATTACATTTCTCGATGAAGCAGGATAAAACTTTAGCTAGCATCAGCCATGCAATGTTATGTTATGTGAACAGTGTAAACTTTGCAGTATAGCGGCATCTAAAAAATCCATTTTTACAGTAATCTAAAAAAATAAGTTAGTAGTAGAGTGTTTATTTCCCAGGTGACAACGGGGAACCAAAATGTGCTAGCTATTTGCCAACTTGTCGTACTTGCATGTGAGGAGGTGGCAGCAGTTTCTAGACATTTCTCAACTTCAGTAGGTGCAATCCAGATTCAACGGGGACTTCTTTATTTGCTTACTTGGAGAGCAAAGTCGGCCATGTGCACAAGGAGCGGGAGCGAATCCGGCAGCTCTTAGCCGTCAGATCATGTCATCCTTTGTTTGATGGACGGCAGTGATATGCATGAGAGGGGAAATGAATGGTGGATTTTGAGCCAATGCTTGTTTGGGCGGGAGAACCGAAGATGGAGTGGTAAATCCAATTTCAAAATGGCCACATTATAGTAGTAGTAGTTTAGAAGTAAATCTATTTCATATAGTCGACTTAAAGCGTAGGTTCAAACAGGGAAGAAAGTTGGAAAGCTGTAGCATGAATCTAGGATTTGGTTCTAAGAGGAAACAAGGGAAAGTAGTAATATTTGTCACTGTTTAAATAACTGTATTTCTTATTTGCGCAAACAGGGATGTCTGTCTCCATATCGTTTCGGGATGTTTGTCTCCGTATCGTTTCTATCCGAAATCAAAAGCACACACCTCAGTTTTAGTACAACTGCGCAAAATGAGATGGCTATCCCTCGCTGCCGTCATCTAACCTCCCGTCTTCAAGGTATCCCTACATTGGTAGTAACTAAGGTAGAATGACCAACGCAATCTAAAAGAAGCTGATTTGTACGTTTTACTTCCTGATTGCAGTGCAGGGACGAGCGAAAACAACTGCATCCTAGTCCGGAATGCACTTTCTACCAGTTCATCCATGGACCGAAGGACTAGCTGGCACAGCTGCACGACAGTTTTTGGGCAGGTGCGCGGACAAGAGGCATTGGTCTGCTTATTTCTGCAAATAGCGGTGCTTAAATTTAGTGGAATGCACAAGCATTTCAGCTGGTCAGTACACTGCATGTTTAGTTCAGCATTCCAGCTGAGACCACAATTATAATTGGTTATTCTGGAATGAGAGAACCTAACCCTGAATGGTGGCAACAAGAAAAAACCAGAGTGAACTCCAGGAAATTTAAGCCTGCCTTGGGAGGCCTTTGCTCAGAGAGAAGCCTTGGTTGTTTTTTCCTGATTTGTAAACCTCTCAAAACTTGTCTTTTGCTGTGAAAAACTAGTATATGTTTGTTATGTTCTATGGAATCATTGAGATGTAAAAATTGCTAACTTATGCTTTTCAAGTTTTTTATGAAGACGAGTTTAATTGTGAGTGTTTCCACATGAGCGCCTGGACTAGCATGTGAACAGTTTGGAATTTATTACATTGTGGCCTCAAATTAACTGCATGAACCTATAACAAGATACATAAGTTGCCTTATATGTCAGACAGCAGATTGTTGATTGTTAGCTGTCGATAGCCTAGTGTTGAAGCGAGCCGAGCCAATTGTCGTGTTTTGCACAACTGCTTACAATGGGGTAGCACAACAGTGTTACAAGTACTTATGTATACGTCGCGCACGATTCTCGAACGAGTGCTCCATTTCATCAAAACACACACTGCTTGTATGATAAACCGTGAACAACTTATGTCTTACCATGCCATATTCATGAAAAAAACTATGAGGATGCATTCTGTTTCGGCAAACATTACGATGGTTCTCATGATTCACGGCACACAAAAGTAGCAGCAGTTCCCATAGACGGATAAACAGAGTACTAGCCCGAGAGGGGTCGATAACAGGCCAAGGTTCGATAATTAGACACAATCCAAACTACAATTAAACACTAGCTGGGGAAACTATTTCATGCCTCGATCTAATTTGGGCTGGACACAAGACGGACCTTGCCATGAACATCATCGAGGACGTCCCGCAACAGCTCAATCCTGTGAACCTTCATGAAGACAACCTTGTGGCCTTGCCACTGATAAACATGTTTGTGGAGGCATGCCACGTCATCTTCCTGCGTAAGCTTAACAAGAACAGTATTCCTCACAAACGAAGGAGTAGCTTTGAACTTCTTGTGCTTCAGTACACCCTGGACAACACACCTGACAACAGGGAGGCGGGAATCCAACTCTTCATTGGTATAACCGCAAATGGCTTCCAGGATCCAACAGCCTAAGAACTCTGTTTTCCCAGTGCGTATATTCAGGTCGTCCGCCTCATAGCGAGTGACATGTACAACCACACAATCAGGGCTCTAATTGAAACAGAAACAAATTCTGAATTACTTGCTAGTATAAGAAACACAAGTTATTTAAACCACTACGTATACCATGGCATCGAAGCTAATAAAATTTTGCATTATTAATCACCACATACTTCCTTTTCTAAAAAAAATCACCACATACTTAGATGAAAAACCACAATCGAGATCGGCAAAGAAGGAAATCACCTTGGGCAGCTCAGCGGGGGGGGGGGACACATCCTCGAAGGGGGAAAACTGCTCCTGCAGTGCCACGGGGGCTGTAACCTCAAACGGGGCGTTGACCATCTCAGTATCTGGGGTCGCCTCGGTGGTTGCCTCCATCTTCTTGGAGCTCTCTGTCTCGTGGGGATCAGCCTCCCGCGTCTGCTCCAATATCGGCAGATCTTTGCCTGGTTCTCCTTGGTCCATCATGAAACTGACGAATACTAGGAGACCACTGAAAGGAAAACACAATCGCAATGACAATGAAACAAAAAAGAGAGTGAGGATCGGTTACTGCTTTGCAAAAGTTCTTTTTTTCCTCTGAACGAAAATATACCAACATCACGGATCCGCTTACCTTCCCTTCTTCGGAGAGAAGAACAGTGGCAGATGCAGTGTTGCCTTTCTTGAAGACGGTGAGGGAGAAGGGGATTCAGCGAAGAGTGAAATGATGGTTGCTTCGTCCGTCAAACTTAGACTGCGGGGAGGTGGGGTTTTGTGATACGACTGGCTCATTACTGCCGCGCTACGACCGGGGTGACTCTCCGCCTGCATACTGCCTTCTAATTTGGTGGATGGCATTTGGGCCCGCGCGCTGCATGGCCCGCATGTCGGTGAACAAAAGTATAACGACATTCAGTAGAGGGAGACGTTTCAATGACCTAGGAGGAGCCAGAAGCGGTAGAGTGTCTCCACTGTACTAGTAGTAATTGTTTTTCTGGGTAGCTGTAGAGTGTCTCCACTGTACTAGTAGTAATTGTTTCTCGGGTCCCAAGACAAAACAGCCCATCCACACTAGTAACAATTCAAAAACCTGGGTGCTCTTCTTCCTCCTCGCTCCCACCCACCTCACGTCAGCTCGCTCCACTCGTACCCCCAAATTCCTCACCTCACTCCTACAGAAAACCCCAGCTCCCCTTCTTCCTCACTCCTACAGAAAACCCCCAGCTCCCCTTCTTCTTCGCTCGCACTACAACTAGGCTCGTCATTCGTTACTCTGCTCAAATCCGTGAGCGCGACGCGACGCCCTCGAGGAAAATGGAGTCGGCTGACCCCAGCGCCAAGAAGATGAGGCTCCCGCCAGCGGCGACGCCTGTTGTAGATCCCGCACCCGGCAGCGCGGGGAGAAGCGGCGACCCGCCCCCACCGGATCCCAGGAACCCGTAGAATCTCGGGTGGACCGCATCAGCGATCTCCCGGACGCCATCCTTGGGGAGATCATCTCGCTTCTCCCCACCAAGGATTGCTGCCGCACCCAAGTCCTCTCAATTCGGTGGCGCCCTCTATGGCGCATTCCCCTTAATCTCGACTGTCGTCAGCTATCTCTCTTCAATGATTTTGAAATCCCAGAGCCATCATCTCCTCCCACCAGGGCTCTGTTCAAAGCCTCTGCATCCCGTCATGCTACCTGAGCAAGCATACCATGCCCTGCATGGTGGACGCCTGGCTGGAATCCCCTGAATTCACAGAACTACAGCTGCTTGAGTTCTACTATTCCCCAGGAAATCACATACCACATACCGAACGCCATGAACTTGTGCCCTCAGCACCGATGTCCATCTCGGGGTTTTCGTCCTCTCTCCACACCGCCACCTTTGCGCAGTGCTACCTACCAGACAATCTGGTACTAAACCTTCGACTCCCATTTCTCAAGAAACTTTCACTTGTGCGGGTTCGTATATCGGAGGCCTCATTGCACAGCATCATCCACTCCAGTTGCCCTGCGCTGGAGTGCTTGGTGCTTGTTTTCACAGTTAGAATCGGTTGTCTCCAAATAAAGTCGCCTAACCTTGTAAGAATTGGAATTTCTTTTGACGGAAGGCAGCTCATCATCCAAGATGCCCCTTCACTTCAAAGGTTGATCCTTGATTCTAGTTATTCACGTTGCAAATAACCATGTCCTCTCTGCGCCTAAACTGGAGACCTTGGGTGTAATACATGATCTCTGTGCTCATTTCAATATGGTGTTTGGCTCCACAGTTCTTTACGTACTTTATATTATCATCTACACTTGTAACCATAAGCTGCATTTTAAATTTCTGCGCATAAGTTATATCATCTTGGAGTACACATTTTGTACTAATATTATGTTCTATGCTCAATGAAGAGTTTCTCCATGGATGGCCTATCAATGGTGCTGGATTCTATCAAGATCTTATATATCCAAATGAATAGTTTTGATCTGAACAAGATTATTGGCTTGCTGCAATGCTTTCCATGTCTGGAGAAGTTGTATATAAAGGTGATAATTTCACGCACATTGGAAGCCCGCATATAGTGTACTAGAATTAACCGTTCAGCTATTGCTCTTTCGACACTCTTCTTTTAGACCTTAACTGTTTTCAATCTTCATGTCTATTTAGGCAACAGGACGGGGTAAGAAAGTTATAACCAATCGGTGGATTCGTAAGCATCGGGATTTTCTCACTTCTCATGAGATTCGATTGAAGACAATAACGCTAGAACGATATGTAGCCAACCGTGCAAACACAAGATTTGTCACATTCTTCCTGCTGAATGCGAGGTTACTATTGTCCATCAGGCTTAAGTTTATCAGCAGCATGGTTTTTGACGATGGGTATGTCGAAGAGCAAAAAAAGGAGTTTCAGGTGGGCAAAAGAGCTTCTGAACGTGACGGGCTTCTATTTACAACATATTGTGGTCATAATCCAGTAAATTTTATGACCCAGGATGTTCATTCTATGGACCTGACCATCCATTTGACTGTGACTGCCGAAAACAGTGCTGGAGTTAGATGTTGTTGCCCTTTTCAATCTGTTTTTTGTAAACCTGATGAACAATTAACCCTCGTGCTTTTGTACAGTTTGTAAGCTGGAGTTAGATGTTCCTGCCCTTTTCAACTCGGCTGTGACTGTCATATTTTCTTTGAAACAAGGCAAATGGCTTGCCATTCGTTTAATTTAGAGTGAAATATTGTAACAAATCCCAACCAAGGGAAATAACATCACTCTCGCCGGCTGCTTGAGCTCACTGTGCATTACAGAAGCCAAGTGATTAGCCCCCACCAGCACCCACAAACTTATTTCAAACTAGCACATCAAATGGGCTGTAAATTTTCATAGGAAAGGCTGCATGACCGTGACAGATTTGGATTCTGACATTTGGGACCCGAGGAAATAGCCTATCCAAGGTGGTGTCGACTTACAGCCAGTCAACAAACGATTCTGCCTACCAATCCTTTCCTTGACATCCAACATCTGTCGTGTATCTTCTATCTCTTGTCTTCTTCTTCCTCCAATCCCAAACCAAACCACCCCGTCGGCTCCGCCTGCTCCCGCCTCCCATGGCTGGCTGCGCCTCCGCCGCCCTACCGTACGTACCCTCCAACGTTGGCCAGTCCCTCCCTCTATTCCCCCACACGTCCTGTTATTCTCCGGCGATGTCAGCCCCAACACGCACCCGCGCCCGAACCAGTCAACCCTCGTACTCCCCTCCGCCTGCGACTGGACCGACGCATCTTCAACGGCTCCTGTTCGTTCCGTCGAGGCCTCGCCGTCGTCCTCCGCCTTGCGGCCTTGGTTCGCTCGCCGTGCGTAGTGCGCCGCCCTCTTGCGTTGTCAACGTCGTCAACAACTGAGAGGAACAAGGAGATGATTGTACGTGGAGAGGATGACAGTAGGGACCAACCAACGTCATGGCAGTACGCAAGCAAGTGCCTCTATAGTACAAGCCCAAAAATATGGTTCCTCCTAATGGTTGGACATCTGGGGCTCACGCCATTGTCAATGTAGTCAATAAACGAGAGAACTACACTACGAGCGGCTGACACCAGGGACCTAGCAGGTCGCGCAGTTTTTTTTAGGAACAAGCAGTTGTTATTTATACTAGTTTTAGCGACGGATCAGGGTAACAACGGGGTTGTGCGGGGGTTGTGGCCCGTCTAGCCAGGGTTTTATTTATGTTTACCACATCATGAGCCCAGTTGTGTTTTTTTCTTGCTGAAAATGGCTAGCCCAGTTCTATTTTTTTAAAAGAAAAACCCAAACAAGGCCTACTTGCTTTATCGGCCCTGCTGGGCTGCAAATCTTTCAAGACGGGGAGAATTTCATTCGGTTTGCCCAGAAATGGGCTGTACATTTTTAGAACACATCAAACCGGGAATTAGTTTCAATTTTTTTTCATTACAAGATCTTAAATTCCATTGATTTTTATGTGTGGACAATTATTTGGATTTTATATTTATATAAATTATTTTTCAAAATAGTTTGAATGTGAATCGATATTTCTGGATTAAAAACAGTTGACCGCACCGAAATATGCAAAATTTTGTATACTTTTTAACCGTGGCCACAATATGGGGTGTGATGCTAACAAAAAGAAGATGGGCTCCAAAAAATTCTTAAGAATTAGAAAATGGGCTGTACATTATTAGAAATAATGGCAGGTGGGCTGTATGCTGTTTTCCGCAGATTTGAGGCTGACTTGTGCGCCTACTACAGGTTGACGCGTATGCTTTCATAAAAAAAAGGTTGACGCACACGCAACGCCCTGTCAACTTAGTCAACACACGAGAGCAGTGACTGTTGGATGTCCATCCAACGGCTGTCGTGCTTCTTCAATCTCTGCTCTTCATGCTCAAGCCGCTCAAACAAGCGCCGGCGGGACTGCCTGCTCCCTCCTCCCGCGGCCGGCTATGCTGCCGCGCAGGCCTCACGGCCCCGTACTCCCATCGCTGGCCTAGCCATCCCTCTACTCACCCACACATGCTGTTATTCTCCGGCGACGGCAGACGAACCAGTAAACCCTCGTACTCCTCCGCGTGGGAAACAACTGCCGAGTATTCCCTGGCTCCGTGTCGTTCCCTTCCTAGGCCTCGCCGTCGTCCACCGCCCTGGTGCTCTCGGCGCGCCTGGTCAATGGTCAATGAACGACATCCATCGGAGTGGACTGTACGTGGAGAGGCTGACAGCTGGGTCCGGCCGCACGCAAGGAAATGCCTCCTTATTACGCGCAAAATAATGATTCCTCCACCTGACAGCTAGGACCCACGGAAGGGCCTCTGTATTTCGCAAAAAAACGTTCCCCCCGCTGACAGGTCGGACCCACCAGCTATATCTTCGCACGCAAGGAAGTGCCTCCTTTATTCCACAATGAATACCCCCTGCTAGCTGGGACCCACCATATTGTTGGGCTGACTTGCGGGCCTACTAAGTTGACAGGGACGGAGAGCTTTGTCAACTTAGTCAATACTCCAGTGACCGTATGATGTCCATCCAACGGCCATAGTGCTTCTTCAACCTCTGGTCTTCTTGCTCCAGCCGCCCAAAGCAGCGCCGGTCGTGCCGCCTGCTCCTGCCTCCCGTGGCCGGCTTGTGCTACCGGAGGCCTCACGCCCCCATACTACTCCCACCACTGGCCAGGCCATCCCTCCACTCACCCACACCCCCTGTTATTCTGCGGCGACGGCAGCCTCACACCGCAGCCGAACCAGTGAACGCTCGTACTCCTCTCCGCGTGGGCATCCACTGCTGCGTCTTGCCGGCTCCGCGTCGTCCCCTTCCTAGGCCTCCGTCGTCCACCGCGTGGTGCTCTCGGCGCGGCGTGGTCAATGTGGTCAACGACCGACTTCCATCGGAAGAGTACTGTACGTGGAGAGGCTGACAGGTGGGTCCACGGCAGCCGCAAGGAAGTGCCTCCTTATTACGCGGAAAATAATTATTCCTCCACCTGACAGCGGGGACCCACCGGACGGGCCACCAGTATTTTGCGAAAAAAATCATTTCCCCCTGACTGCTGGGACCCACCGGACGGGCCACCGTAAAAACGTTCCCCCGCTGTCAGCTCGGACCCACCGGAAGTGCCTCCTTATTACGCACAAAAAAATGAATACTCCCCCGGCTAGCTGGGACCCACCTTGCTGGGAGGCTGACTTGTGGGCCTACTAAGTTGACGGGGACGAAGGGCTTTGTCAACTTAGTCAATATGAACGATTCTAGCTCCAGTGACCGTACGATGTCCATCCAACGGCCGTAGTGCTTCTTCAACCTCTGGTCTTCTTGCTCCAGCCGCCCAAAGCAGCGCCGGTCGTGCCGCATGCTCCTGCCTCCCGTGGCCGCTGTGCTGCCGCAGAGGCCTCGCCGCCCCTACTATTCCCACCGCTGGCCAGGCCCTGCGGTGACGGCAGCCTCACACCGCAGCCGAACCAGTGAACCCTCGTAGTCCTCTCCGCGTGGGCTTCCACTACCGCGTCGTCCCCTTCTAGTCTCTCTCTTTTTCCACCGCCGTGGTGCTCTCCGCGCGGCGTGGTCAACGTGGTCAAGGAACGACTTCCATCGGAAGAGTACTGTACGTGGAGAGGCTGACAGCTGGGTCCACGGCCACACCCAGTTTTTTTGTGATTTGCCAAGTAAGTCGCTTTGTCAGGCCTGTTGGGCTGCAAATCTTTCAAGACGAGGAGAGCTTTCATTCGGCTGGCCGAGAAAATGGCCCATCAGTAATGAGAAATGGGTTGTACATTTTTAAAACACATCAAACCGGCAATTAGTTTCAAATATCTTTTTTCATTTCAGATTTTAAATTACATTAATTTTTATGCGTGGAGAATTTGTTGGATTTTATATTGATATACATTTATTTTTAAAATCAGTTTGAATGTGAGTCGAAATTTCGGGATTAAAAACAGTTCGGACCGCACCGAAATATGCAAAATTTCGTATAATTTTTTAACCGTGCCACAATATGGGCTGTAATGCTAACAAAAAGAATATGGGCTCCAAAAAAACCTTAAGAATTAGCAAATGGGCTGTAAATTATTAGAAATAATGGCAGATGGCTGTATGCTGTTTTCCACAGATTTGAGGCTTTCCTAAAAAAAGGTTGACGCACAAGCACTGACTGTTGGATGTCCATCCAACGGCCGTCGTGCTTCTTCAATCTCTGCTCTTCCTGCTCCAGCCGCTCAAACAAGCGCCGGCGGGACTGCCTGCTCCCTCCTCCTCGCGCCGGCTGTGCTGCCGCGCAGGCCTCACCGCCCGACCGTACTCCCATCGCTGGCCTAGCCATCCCTCTACTCACCCACACCTGCTATTATTCTCCGGCGACGGCAGACGAACCAGTAAACCCTCGTACAGTCGTACTCCCCTCCGCGTGGGAAACAACTGCCGAGTCTTCCCTGCCTCCTGTCGTCCCCTTCCTAGGCCTCGCCGTCGTCCACCGCCCTGGTGCTCTCGGCGCGGCGTGGTCAACGTGGTCAAGGAACGACTTCCATCGGACGTGGACTGTACGTGGAGAGGCTGACAGCTGGGTCCACGGCCGCAGCAAGGAAGTGCCTCCTTATTACGCGAAATAATGATTCCTCCACCTGACAGCTGGGACCCACCGGACGGGCCACTGTATTTCGCAAAAAAATGTTTCCCCCTGACTGCTGGGACCCACCAGCTACATCTTCGCATGCAAGGAAGTGCGTCGGGCAAAAAAAACGATTCGCCCCCTGACTGCTGGGACCCACCAGCTACATCTTCGCAGGCAAGGAAGTGCCTGACAGTCGGGACCCACCTGGTCGAAGCGTACGTAGCGTTGTCATTCTGGTCGCGAACGTGTACGTACATACTGGTCGATGTAGAGGCGCGCACGTGTCGTAGTAGAGGTGCGCACGTGTCCGTAGTAGAGGCGCGCACGTAGCATGTACACGTACGTACAGCGACCAGGGTGCAAGAAAGAAAATACGGCCACGTATGTGTACATACGGGCGGGGTCTCGAACGCCTACTCGCGCATACGTACGGCCAGGGCTCGTGTACATGGCTGGGTCGGAACGGAGAAACAGCATCGTCGACGTGTTCATGGGGAGGCAACAGAATGTGTCGTGTTCATGGGGAGGCAACGGAATGCGTCGTGTTCATGGGGAGGCAACGGAATGCGTCGTGTTCATCGGGAGGGCTTGGACGGAACAGGCGATGGAAACGAGGCCTGGCGTACCGCAGAACGGAGGAAACGGACCTCCTACAGTAGAAACGGGGGTCCTGTTCATCGGGAGGGGTGTGGCGTACCGCAAAACGGAGGAAACGGACTTGTGTTGGAGCGCTACGGTCGAAAAGGGGGTCCTGTTCATCGGGAGGGGTGTGGCGTACCGCAAAACGGGACTCCACGGGATACTGTTCATCTCCACCGTCGACCCCCTCCAGCCTCCACGAGCTACTGTTCATCCACCGTCGACCTCCTCCAGCCTCCACCTGCGACTGTTCATCCACGGGCTCCTGTTCATCCAGCCTCCACCGCGCGCTACTCCACCGGCTACTGTTCAACCAGCCCTCTCCACGGGCTCCTGTTCAACCACCCCTCCACGGGCTACTGTACATCCTGCCCTCCACCATCTACTGTTCATCCTGCGTCCACGGGGTGGTCCTGTTCATCCAGCCCTCCACGGGGTCCTGTTCATCCAGCCCCAACCGGCTCGATCGATCGGGGTCTTGTTCATCGAGAGGCAACACCACGGGGTCCTGTTCATCCCCCCACCCCCCGCAACGCTCACTGTTCATCCAGAGGCAGCATCAATCGGCTTCAGTTAGCAGCAGTAGTGAAGGAATCGCTCGATCGGGTTCAGTTAACAGCCATCGATCGATCGCTCGGGTTCAGTAACGTGGTAGCCTGATGTGCAATCGCTCGGGTTCAGTTAGAGCCAACTCCTCGCTCGAGTTCTGTTAGAGCCAACGCCTCGCACACATGCGCAGACGTGTACGAGAGAAACGCGCATCGCTCGGCCCCCGACCTCCCACCGTAACCGGGAACTCCCCGAAATTTTCCTCGCCCTCGCTTCTACCATGGTTTTTTCCGTCATGGACGGCCCAAAGAATGTCATGCAGCTGCGTCTCCGGCCCGCCCAGGACGAAAAGCCCATTTTCTGTCATGATTTTTTGTCATAGAAGTAGGAGCCCACCACATCTATGATGATACCGGGTTTTGTCACAATTATCGTCATAGAAGTGTCATATGTATGACAGAAAAAATTCGTTCGGCCCAAAATGTCACGGATGTGTCTTTTTTTGTAGTTGTAGTGACCGGGTTCCACTTCCAAAAAACTCAGCACACTGCCCAGAGGTTGAGCACACCGGTATTGTACGCACGTTCAAATACAATCATTGTGATTGTCTTCTACGGAAGATAGCAATTTGTCGAGTTCCCAACCGCTCTTGGAATTTACAACAACTATCAAGTTGTGCTATCTTCGACAAGCTTGTTGCCGTCCTTTGTGGTTCGACTCGATGGACATTGCTCAAAAATCAGTTTCTGTACACGGATGAGTACTGTGATGCAATTCAATACGAGGGCCTTGTGTTTGCTGCCACCACTAGTGGCACTGTTTTTGCATGGGATCCTCATAGTTTCTGTACGTTTGTCTTCCACCGTAATTATAATTGTTTCATACACATGGCATGCGGGTTAGCAAGTTTCCCTTTACTAATTAACCTTCTTCTTGTGTTTCCAAGGTCCTGTGAACATCCCACCACCTATACTTGAAAAATTTTATAACCAAGGGGGAGATGATGATGGTGATGATCACGAGCATGAGGACGAGCAGCGCCCATATACTCTGTGGCGCCTGGCAACTAATTCCGATGGATCACCTCTTCTTGTGTGTATACAGCCCACTGATGATGTTACTGCTAAGGAAGCAGGTGTTCTCCCATGGTCGCACTCTCCGGACCTATTCCAACACCCGTTGCATGGTATTCGGGATGGATACTAGTGTGCTAGCGCCAACTCCTTCTCCCTGGTACAGAATTGATAGTCTTGGAGAAAACTCGCTCTTCCTTGGACAAAACTATCCGATGATGGTGAAAGGCGATCCAACTCTGTTGACACAACGTTAACAGTACCATTTATGAGAAGCAACTGTGTGCTATACCTCGGACATTTGGGTGGTTCCCTACCCTGGTACTGATATAGTAGGCCGCTTCAGCCTGGATGATCAGTCCTGCGTTGGTTTCCAGATCGATAACCGATGGCCCGTCTCAGAGAATCACTTGTGGTTCAAAGCAAGTGTTTCCAACGCCGAGGAATGGTTGAGTTGAAATTCATTTCATTGCTTGTTATTTGTTGTGTGGTGAAATCTTTAGTATTTATAATGTATCCTCGTTGTCGATGTGGGTTGATGACCTGTTGTATGTAATAAAATGATATGCGTGTGATAAACTTACTAAATTTATGAATGGCTTTCGAGTCGCTTCTCTAAATTTGTACTAGCTTCACATGCTTTGCGCGTCGGGCGGGTGTTTTTACTGTAGCCATATGTTAATGTGTTTGCTATACGTAAGCAGCACCTCGAATCCTTGGTACTAGTACTATATGGTAGGAGTAAGTAGTAGGAGTAGTAGGGTGGCATGGGCCAGAACAAGCATTCACGTCCAGGAGTACGGCACACGCCACCACCACGACATCCATCTGACACCATATTATTTCTTGGAGTCCGTGCTAGAGGCAAATCATATCTCTCTCTGTCGTTTCTCTAACTTCAGCCATCGCGTGGCGGGCGAGGTGGGGGTTTGCCGATAGTCGGTTTCCTTAACTGCGGTCCCACTTGTAAGGCCAACTCCAACACACGACCCCAAACGCACATCCGTTTTGCACGAACTCCAACAATAATTTTGACTAGAAAAGCAAGACCAAAGAAAACAAGAACCACAAGAATACATTTTACTACTCATGTAAGTTGGATTAGTGCCTTCTCGATGCATTCATTGTTGATCTGCGGAGGCTCGATCTTGCGTCTGTGCTAGCTAAAAGTGATAGAACATCTACTAAATTGTGCTCTATCAATATATGGATGTACTCTTCTTCCCAATACAAAAACTTGCATCCATTCTACTCCCTCCGTTGCACATACATGCCTTCTATTTGTCAAAATATATATGTATCTAGACATGTCTTAGTATATAGGTACATCCATTTTTGGACAAATGGAAGTCAAGTATTTTGGAACGGAGGGAGTACACAATAAAATTTTTAAGTTAGCACAACTAGTCTAATCCGAGAGCAGAACCAAGATTTGGTCGGGTTCTTCCTCCTTTTGCCGACACGTGGGACATCCAGCATCCAGGTCGTGTCATGAAAGAAAATAGAGTGGTAGTTGAATCCACGAGATGTGCATCTTGGGTTTAAAACTTGTAAATCATAGAATCTTACTACTCTTGAGTAACTCCAAAAGCGGCCACCGAAGATCTTTATTGGATTTGTTTTTCATCACCGGCATGTCAAGGTGAAAGATGTGCAAGTTCAGTGGGTCCTCTTGCGTTTTCACTGACATGTGGGGCCGCATGTGAGCAAACGGACGATGGGCTCCGCGCGTCCGCTGGCTGGCTGAGAAGAGAGATAGAGGAGGGTTGAGCACGGACTGCAGGAAATTTGTTCTACGTACCTCGATATAGGCTCGATATAGTGGGGCGGCATGGGCCATAACTAGCATTCACGTCTAGCAGTACGGCACACGCCACCCACACGAGTCCCATCTGACACCAATTTTCTTGGAGTCCATGCTACAACCATCTCTTCTCCCTCCGGTTTTCTCAGCCATCACGCGGTGGGCGGGGTAGGGGTTGCCGATAGTCGGTTTGCTCAACTGCGGTCCCACTTGTAAGTGAAAATGCAACACCGCACACAGCATTCCCGCTTGAGCGGTGTGGACCACGTGTGGGGGTGCGACACGAACACGACAAGCTTTTCCTTTTGAACTCGTAACTTGTAAATTTGGTTCTACTCCATGGCGCGACCGATAGATAGAAAATAACGATTTTGCCTAGAGTAATGAGAAGTTTGGTTCTGGCGCCGTTCATGTATGGAGTACGTACGAAAATTATGAAGTTGATGCGAAAGGTAAGATAATTACTGTAGTATCATATACTACTACATGGATTTGACGGAAATAAAAATACACACGGATCCATCAACGTTCAATGAGATCCTCACGCCCTAGTGCGCCGGGTCACCAACCGACGTGTGAGGAGCAGCGGCGTTGGCGGCGAGCTCAACGTGCTTCTGAACAGTGTCGTCCAAGGTTGCCCTGCGCTCCAAGAAGGCCAGCATCCTATCGTCCTCCTCTTGCATGTAGTAGTCCTTGTGGACGATTTGCGCGTAGACGTGGGTGATTATGTCGATGGTGTTCTTGCTGCGCCAGGCGCTGAGCGGCTAGTGCGACCTCGAGGTGGACATTCTCCGGCGCGACGGCGGGCAGTCGCAGGGCCACCAGTGCGTCGAAGAGGTTGTTACCATAGTGGCCGTTGAGGGTGGCGGGCATCGCAGAGCCTGGGCGCGTCGGCTGGAGGCTTATGTCAAAGTCGTCCGCAAGCTTCTTGACGACGGTGAACTTGTCGAGGAAACCGACGAGGACCTCGTCGAACAAGGAGACGAAGCTGTCATCCAAGCGCCCCCTCGCTCTGGCGGCCTCAAGCAATACTACCTGGAGACGTTCCTCGGTGCCGGGCCGCAGGCCGGCGTCGTGGACCATCTGCACAGCCGGCTTGATGCTCGCGCTCATCGCCTCCATGGGTCTAGCTTAGCCTCTAGTCAACTGATCTTGCGATTCGAGTGATCACTCTGCCCTTGGTTAGCGTGCGTAGGTGCATAGGATTTCGTACTACTCCTCGGCCCTCTACTGCCACCTGCCTTTGGCTGTATGATAGGTGGGCCAGCCACCCCCTGGGGCCACGTGTCATTCACCCAAAGGCAGTTGTCGTAAGTCAATGAAGCTGCACCCCCCTCCGTGCCAGTGCAGTATAGTCATCTCACCGGACCTCTAGTTGGGGCCAAACGAGAGAAGTTTGATGTTTACTGGTTTATTGGTCCCCTTTGCATTTTGCGCCAAGTTTTGACCTTTGATTTAACTAATAAAATGTTAATGCATGTAAACAAAAATGTTGTGTAAGTCACCTTACGAAAACCAAATAATCCCAAAATACTTAGGCACGGTGCATTAACTCCCTCCTTGTTTCTTATTTCGTGACATATCAACCAATGAGAGATGTGGTCCGTGCATGCTTTCAATGACTTGAGACTACCAAACATGGCATGCAGTGTTTAGTTCATTGCATGTAATCCTATTAGTACTCTAGTTAGCAAAAAAACATTAAGTTCTCTCCCAATAGGAATAAAACACCATGTATTTATTTACAGAGGGAGTAGTACATTTTTGGTGACATGCATTACTAGATATTGCTAGTCAAATACTAAAATCCAGATGGACGTGGTAGTACTCCTAAATCCAGACGGTGGTGCTACTAGTACTAGTAGTAGTACTACCAATGTAGTAGTAGGAGTACTAGCACTGTACTACCCATTGGTCAAATTATTACGTGCTGCTCCTCACAGTGAAGTGACAAGACCCTGCGCCGGAGATGACACCTGAGTATAGGCGCCGTGTTCGGCATACCATAGTCAGCCTCACCGTCTGCAGTCACTATCATCATGGCTGTAGAGCTAGCCTGCTTACAACTATCCTGTTCGCATAATTTCTCGTGCGTAGATGCCCGTGAATTGCACGGAACACCAAGATTGGGGGTGGACGGCTCCGGCAGCGGCCATCCGCCAGATTTTTCCACGGCCTTCTACTCCTAGATGTGGTGGGGAGGAGATGAGGCTGATTGTGAGAGACAAGGAGTTGTTTGTAAATAGGGAACAAGTGCGGATCTTTTTGCAAAAATGGAGAAGCTTGGTTTGTATGCGTCAGATCTAGATCCGACGGCTATTGGTGAAAGATGGAGGCACAACATCATCACCAACTTAGGACCTGTTTGATTCGCAGGATTTTGAAAATGCGGGAATAGGACACGGCAATATTACAAGTTTCAAACAGATATTACAAATGTTAGGAGTAATGCTGCACCTACAAAGAGGGAATTACTAGGAAGTTTACGTAAGAACTTTCGTTACTTTAGGTGGATGCAGCATTATCGTACAACTAAAATCCACCCCTACAAGTCACTAATGGGAAATAAGTTTTCGAGTGTCTGGCCACTTGATGTTTCAAAAACAAATTCCAGCTTGCGAGACTCGTCATTTAGGCTTAGAGGCTTGCGGTGATCAACACGCCATTCGTTGTTGTGCCAGAGAACGCCAAACCTCATTACCTTGAGCACACTTGCCTCCAAAACAAAGAACCTGGCCAAATTAATCTCAGATGTGCTGCCTCGGTAGTCGATCAAATCAATTTTTGTAAGATGGAGATCAAGGCATTCGATGAGATTGTTATAGTGCAGCACATTTTTCACTTTCGGGTCTTTTTTTATCTGCAAAAGAAGAGAACATATTAGAGTAGCTGGCTGCATAAGATTGCCGTGTCATCAAGGAGGTACCAATATCATTCGCTCATACGATAGGGTTGGCTGGCTAGTGATATTTTTTCACTCTCTCTCTCTCTCTCTCTCTCTCTCTTCTGTTTCCTCTCATTTAACTAGGAGCACGTGAAGAGCTTGGGCATTTGTTGCCTTCCACTATGTGGCCGATGCCATATTTCGCAAAAGTATGCCACATAAACATACGCATCGATGTCAAATCAAAAGATTTTGGCACCGCTCTCGCGATGTGAGAGAGTTGGCACCGCTGTGCACACAGACCCACATGTATAAACAAATCAATCAAACCAACTACACCAGCCTCTCACTCTCCCAAACAAGTGTTTTTTATTGCCTCAGTCCTCTCTCTCTCCCACGCAGTGTTTTTTCATTGCGTGAGTTAATTTGGCACCGGAGCAAAGTAGGTGATCCAGATTGGGGCACCAGGTGAGCAATGGAGGGGCATCGATGCCAAATGCATCACAAGTGAATTTGGCACATGTTTTGGCCTACATAGCCCACTTTTGTAATACTACCTCGTATTTAGTATAAAATTTTGACCATAGATTTACCCTAAGAAAATGCCAATGCATGTCACTAAAAATTACACCATTTGAAATTATGTTCAAATACGAATCCAACGATATAGTTCTTAGTGACATGCATTAACATTTTGTCAGTTAAATCTATGGTCAAATTTTGATACTACAAAATTGGAAGAGTAAACCAGGACGGAGGTAGTACTTGCTCTTAGGGTAACCATAGAGTTACTGGAGTAGTCTAAGTTACTTTCCACTATGACTAGCCTAGGCTACTATAGTAGTACATCATAAAAACGATGTAGGTGATCACGTGAGAAAAAATACTAAAAACATTTCTTTCGGATGCAGTGCGTAGATGCAGTTTTGAACACTACACTTGTCATCGTAATTTGGGAAAATTACGAAAAAAATTGAGCTACATTGTGATTACCGTTTACTTATAGGAAAGAAGTTTCACCTCGAAGAGTAGCTTCTCCGTGCACGGAAAGCATGTAAGAATCCAGCAACTTGATCCAGATTGGGGCCGATAGATTTTAGTGCTAAGATCTTCACTGTGCGCATGGACTGGGTCAAGCTTGTGGGAATCATTTTCTGAAAGACGGTCGTAAATACATCAAGAAGAAATTTAAAAATGTGAATTTCAAGAAGACAGAGAAGAAGATGAGTGTTGTACCTGAACGATTACGGATCCAATAAAGAGTTCGGAGAATTTGGCAGACGAGTACACCAACGCTGTCAATTTCGGCGCGTCAATGACCCTGATTTTTGTTGGACCTTCTAGATCCGATACAAGCAATCTCTCAAGGAAAGGCGCATTCTCAATGACCATAACGTGGAACAGCTGGAGTGATCTCTTCCCAATTGATGTCTTGTTGCGGGGCCAGCAAGACACATAAATCCATCGGAGATTCGTCGAGGCGATGTGGAGGCTAATGAACCCGTGGATCTGCTCAAGACGAAGGTACTCGAGCGCAGTACAGCTGCGGAGCAGGTGCTCCATAGCCTTCTTCGAGATGACAACGTCGAAGAGGTCGAGCTGCTTGAGTTGAGGGAGAAGAAGAGGCGCAGGCATTAATCTAGGGAAGATAGCAGGAGCTGAAGCTGGCGCGGCGCAGCGTTGGCGCTGAGGCGGAGCGCGGACGGCGGCAGAGAGCGACATCGTCCAGCTTCAAAGCTGAGCTCCTCGAGCTGATCTAGGGCGGGGGATAAGAACCACTCGTCGAACTTGGGTTGGACCTTGCAGTTGGTACTGAACATGCGGATGTCAAGGCGTTGGCTGGCCCAGGGTCGATGAAAGGATCTTGGAGACTGTGGCCATGCGTTTGCAATCCCCGTCGCAGAGGCAGCTGTCGACGGTGAGGTTGAGGGGGACGCAGCGCCAGAGGGGGCGCCACCGCCGGGAGAGCAGGGCGGTCCGCACGGCAGATTTGGTGGGGAGGAGGCCGATGATGACGAGCAGCGAAGCATGTCGTCGGGGAGGCTGCTGATGAAGTCCAGGCTCGCCGATGCGGTTTTGGCTCGAGCCGCCTCCGCTTGTTGGCTGCCTCGCCGTCCATCTCAACGGCGGCGACGCCGGTGTACACGTGTGCTGGTGTGTGTTGTGTGCTGGGTGTGCGCGAGTGCGTCCTTCTGTGCATGCCGCCGCGCAGTGGTGAATTGTGCGCGAGTGCGTCCTTCGCGCGCAAGAAGTTTGTCCTCAATGCGCCCTCAATTTACTAGCGTGCGGGGTGCTACCCCGAGTGGTTTCAACTTTGTTTACTTCACCGCGTGTCAGATGGGCCTCTAGTTTACTTATTTTCACCCACTGCCACATGGGCCAGCACACGAAGATACAGAACACGAGCTGACAAGGCAGCATGTGGATTGGTTGACCGGTCAACTAAACAATATACGGAGCTATACGCTGACACAGTGAGCGTATAATCCGTCGGTATAGAGAGTTCGAGTGAGAGGGGAGGCCCGTGAGAGATAGCAGAGAGAGAGAAAGAGCTACTCCCTCCGTTCGATAATGTAGTTCCAACATTTTTAAGTCAAACTTTTGAAACTTTGACCAAGTTTATAAAGAAATTACTTATATCTACAATACCAAAGATAAATGATAGTATGAAGTAAGTACATGTTGTGATGAATCTAATGATCATTCCAGATGTAAATGTTTTTCTCCACATATACCTGGTCAAACTTTTCTGAGGTTTGACTTTTCAAAACATCCATATGCTTATGGACGTGACAGAGTCCCTAACAGAGAGAGAGAGAGAGAGTGAAAAAGTGTGTGTGCGTGTGTGAAAGAGACATGGACAACACACGATAAAAGTAGAGAAAAAGCGTGCGTGTCTTATGCAAACATATCACACATGCATCTTCGACAACGGAGGCAAGGTGAGGAGATAGTGTGTGGTTGTTTGGAACCGAGAGAGCAAGACCCCTAGCACGTGGCCAAGAGGGGTCTGACAAACAAGGGAGAGAGGTCGAGAGAGACGTACGGAGAAAATGCAGACATGGGGAGGAGAGAGTGTATGTTTGTCATAGAGAGATCCCCTGGAGATCGTGATGGGACTACATGGGTGGGAGATCGAGTGACAAGGTGTGTGCGCGATAGAAGATGCCCCGAGAGATATCGAGATAGACGTATGGATGGAAGGAGACAATACGTGTGTTCCTGTTGGCTAGTAAGAGATAATCATACTTAGGAGGGGGGAGTGCTTGCGCCTATGATGGATTGAGGGATTATGGTACTTAGGGGGGCGTGTCACATGGAGAGAGAACAAGGGCGGAGAGTGTTGGATGGGTCTATATGTATAGCGCGAGCGAGACATGTGTATGTGTGAACCAGGGAGATATAAGGCCAGTTTGGCTTGCGTCCTGAGCATCTTTTGCCTGGCCTGGGGTTGTGGCTGGATTTCATGCACGCTTGTTTGGTTGCTACCCTGTGAAAAAGAAAGCCCGCCTGGCCTGGGTTCCCTTGCACTTTAATTAGCCTGGCTGAACTCCAGACACTGCAAGTAGCCTGGCCCAGGCGACCGAATTTCGAACGCCTGGTCGTTGTGGCCACGAGGCTAACAGCAACATGGATGGATATTAGCATTAAATAATTGATGCATGGATTGATTGATGGGACGTTGATGCTTTGCCTGGCCCAGGCATGAACCAAACGCTTCAGCACCACACAAGCCTGGCCAGGCAGAAATATTTTACATCTCACGTCCACACCAGGCAGTACCGGCCATCAAGGCATGAGGGTCAGGTCACGAACCAAACTGACCAATAAAGTTTGAGAGAGATTGAGGAGCCCCGATAAGGCTGAGTGGTGCATCAGATAGCTGAGAGGGGGAAAGAGATATTCCATCTGCTCGGTAATGCAGTGCATGTAAATTTTTTAGAAGTCAAACTTTGGAAACTTTGATCAGGTTTACGCAAATGTTATTTATATCTACAATACCAAAGATACATCATACAAAACTACATCTCATGGTGAATCTAATGGTATATGTTTGCCGTACTAGATGTAATTCTTTTTCTCCACATACATGGTCAAACTTTGTGATGTTTGACTTTTCAATAAATCTATATGCTATGGACCGAGGAGAGTGCCTCAGTCGAGACAGATCAAGTGCGTGTGAAGGAGAATGAGTAAGTGTGCAAAAAGAGTATGTGTTTGAAAGAGAAAGTGACAACAAATGATAAATTAGAGAGAGAGTGTGTGTGTTTTTTCGTTTCTCATGCGAACATATCACGCATGCATCTCTGAGATGGAAAAGCGAGGCGAGGAGATACACGAAGATAGCTAGTGTGTGATTGTTTGCAACGGAGAGAGACACCCCTGTAGCACATGTCCAATAGAGGTGTGGCCAACAAGGAACAAAGGTCGAGAGGGACACATGGATGGCATGGACGCATGGGGAGGGAGAGAGGGTGTGTTTGTGATAGAGAGATCCCGTCGAGATCGTGAGGGGACTATATGGGTGGGAGATCGAGGGAGTGCGTGCGCGATAGAAAGATGCCCCGAGAGAAATCGAGATAGACCATGCACATGTTTGTGATGGAGACTAAGATTAGCTAGTCATATACATATAGGGGGACTGCGTGTGCCTACAATTGAGTGAGAGACCATCATACTTGGCTAGCTGGGCATGAGATTGTGTGTGTGTGTGTGCGCGTGTGAGATGGAGAGAGAACGAGGGGGAGAGATAGAGTTTTAGATGGGCCTATCGAGTGCGAAGTGAGATATGCATGTGTATGTGTGACCCAGGTGGATGGAGAGTTTGAGAGAGGGGGGAAGAGCTCCGAGACGACATAGTGGTGCGTGAGAGAGTTACAGGCAAAGAGCCAAGGAATCTGTGTGCGTACGATGAGTGCACCCAAGATATCTAGCTTGGACTAGCTAGAGTATCATACATAGTGTGCGAGAGAGACCTATAGATGGTGTATATATGCATGCGAACTAGAAAGACCCCCCCCCACACACACACACAAAGAGAGAGAGAGAGATGGAGAGAAAGGGAGAGGGACGAACAAGGTTTTTGTGTCGGATGCGTGCGACAGAATAAGATTGTCGGAGAGAGAGAGAGAGAGAGAGAGAGAGAACAGGAGTCCGGGAGAGGGGGGGTCGCTTTTTATGCATCAAAGACTGTATAAACCATGTTTCGATATAAACTTGCATTCAAATATTTAAATTGGAGAACATGTTGTCTGCAATCCACACATGAACGGATATATGCGTATATCACACAAGTTCATTAATTTGACTTTCAACATGTTCATGGAGTACTATAATACTGTACAACATGCTACTCGATTGAGGTGTTCAATTTTGGATTTAGTTCACTATTTTGACCTACTGAACGAGCTATTTCATTGAATCGAGATATTTCATTTTGGGTTTGATTCGCGTTTTTGAGTGGGTCAACTATTTGTCATATAGTAAATCGCTAGCAACGAGCATGTAAAAACACATTACTCCCGAGCATCATCTCTCCATCTAAAAAAGAAGTGGCAAGCTAATATTTCAAAATTTGATCCGAATCGACTTGGTAAGGTAGACGTGGATGCTCGTTCTCCCAAAATTTGAACGAACCGTTAAACATCCTCTCTGCTCGGTGGAATTCGCCCGAGCAAATAAATGGGAGACGCGAAATTACCGTCCTATGTGGGACACGCATCAATTGGCCCGTTGTACATCGAGGGTAGGTTCGTAACTTCATCCAAGCGCGCCTTCTCCTCGGCCGAAATGACATGTGCCGAATAATTCATAAACCATGGTCGGCAAAACACGCTCTCCTCGCCCGAAATAGCTCGCGCCCACTATTTCAAAACACGCTCTCCTCGCCCGAAATCGCTCGCGCCCACTATAGTTCAAAACACGCCCTCCTCGCCCGAAATCGCTCCCGCCCACTATTTGGGGAGAAGCAAAGTTACTCTACTATCCCCGACCCTCAGTACACAGACCCAAGCCGAGAAGCCTATAGGCAAGGGTAGAACTGTAACTCCCCCTCACATTTCAGACAAATGCGTCCGTAAGACATGGTTCCACTCCCTCCTCCCCCCCCCCCCCCCCATTCATACCTCGTGGGCGCCAAATCACCTTCTCCCCGGGAAGCTCCCTTCTCCCGAGCCGCGAAACCTCAGCCCCACCTCCATGGCGCCCCCACCGCACCAATTTCACAGCCGCCCTCCTCCCTAATGCCGGAGACGCTGTCCATTTGCCGTCGTGCACTGGGCCGTGTGCCTCTTACTCCGTGCTGCTGGTGCTGCCTCGACGACGGCCGCGTGAACCGTACCGGAGCCGATTCACCCCCGCCGTTGTTCACGGCGCCGGAGCGGCTCCAACTTTGGATCCGTCCAGAGTCCTGGCGCTGCTTCGGCGTAGCCGTCGACCGTCGCGACATCGCTCTTTCCCTGCCGCCGGTCGCCACCGCAACCGCGCCGGCCTCACCGACTCGGCAGCTGGACCTGCCTACTTCACCATGCCGCCAGATAGGTCGCACCCTCATCTCAAATCACTTTATTTAGGCGTCAGTTGTCTGAATTTTTATTCTGGGCCAATCGATTTGCAATGGGAAGCAGCACCCCTCGAGGCGGCGGAGCTCCTAGGCTGCCGGTTGGCTGGTGTCTAACGTAAGGGTGCGGGGCCGCAAGTTCGCCGGAAGCAGCGCTTAGATGGCTATCTTTTAGAGTTGCTGGGTTGAAGGTACTGCCGCCGCCGGATCTGGATGACGGGGAGTCTTTGTGGATTGGCCCGGGGGCGGCGCAACCACGGCAGTGCGGTGGGGCGGGGAGCGGGGTTTTGGCCGGGGCCACGGACGGCGGAGGCAGGCTGCTCTGCCGTTGGTCGCTGGCTCTTCGGGGAAGATTCCGAACAGTGTCAGCCGGGAGGCACAAGACGGCCAGCCATCCGGCGTAGATCGGACAAATCGTGTGAACCACTCTCGTACCTTGCTGTTGATCTCTTAGTGTATTTCTTCAGATCAAAGAGATATGTCGTTCTTAACATTATGCGTTATCTGCATCTTCAGACACACCGTCTTCCGACTCACCGCAGCTGCTCCAACAAGGGAAGCATACACCAGAAGGGAGCTATAGTCCCCACTCAACAGTTCCCTGCATCGAATGCGCGTGCCCGACATGCACAGCCACAACAACTGCAGGGCCATCGACAAGTCAGCACATGATGCTCACTCCTATGGATGGCAGCCAGATAGGTTGTACCCTCATCTTACTTGTGTGCAACATTTATGGCTTTGTTATTCATCTAAGCATGGAAAATAGATCATCACATTTCACTGTATATTCATGCTGATCTCTTACGGGTCTTGTTCAGGAGTTAACGTTGTTCCATAGTTCAGCTAAGATACTTGTTCTTTAGGTAACACTGTTCCATAGTTATCATCCATCAGCCAATGCTATCCCACAGGCTGGTGATTATAGTATTATACCACTTCTAGTATTTCCTATGTTGTTCTTTAATACTTTTGTGTGCCATCTAGTTAATCTCGAGTACAAACGATACATATTCTGTAGCTTTCATCTGTGTTCTCCCTTTAGTTTATGAGACCTGTTGCTGCTAGTTAACCCCAGTCCTACTATTTATGTCGTCTCCTACAGGCACTCATTACATAAATCTAACTACTAGTTGTCTTCCATGCATGTCAGATATAATTGCACACACTGATATATCCACAAGAACCTCACGGAGCAATGTAAAGGCCAATAAACTTGATGTCAATGATACCCAATATGATGGAACATGTAAAGGCAGTTCTTCAGAAGACTTGCAGAAAGATGATGAATCCTCTTCACCCCACAAGGTCCTTGCTCTAACTTGGCCTGTGATATGGGTACAACATGCATATAATGTCCTGGAGTGTATCTACTCTGTTGCAATGCCATGTGCTTAGCATGCTGATCATGCATGTAAATATGTCATGCCTTCCTGTTTACATTCCGCTAGCATACAGTTTTACATTCAACTAGTGTTTTTTTGCTGTGTTGTCCTGTCGTATCCCTAGCTCTTACACCATACTCCCTCCGTCCGGATTACATGTTGCCGAAATGGATAAAAAAGGATGTATCTAGAACTGAAATACGCCTAGACCCATCCATTTTTTTCCGGATGGAGGGAATACATGTCAATATGTCATGCCTTTCTATTCTTCAGTACCTATTCCATCTCTCTGCTGCCGCATGTTTTATAATTAAAGCACCATTCTTCTATACAAGGCATGCAAGGGGAAGACGACTATGTTAGAATCTGAAGGGTTACAAACAAGGCCTTTGAAAGTGCAACTATCCCTAGGTGGTTTTGGTAATTCATAACAACATATAGCTCATTGAGCTAATGCTATTCCAAGATGATTATTTCAGGAAAGCTCAATGATTGGCATGGCATGGATGTGAAAGTGGAACCCTCAAAATGTTAAGGACAAAGGATTGGCTCAAGCTCAAAAGCTCAAGACTCTTCATTTTATATTTTAGTGATCCAAGATCACATTGAGTCTATAGGAAAAGCCAATACTATCAAGGAGGGATGAGGTGTTGCTTAATGAGCCTCTTGCTTCATGTGCTTAATGATATGCTCCAAAACCCTCAACTACTTTCCCATATCCACATATGACCTAAACTCTAAGCCAAACTCGGTCCTACCGATTCTTCCTATCCGGCGCCACCGAGTTTCACTTGTCATTAGCCACTGCCAAACCCTAGCAATTCGGTTCTACCGATAAGGATCTCGGTCCCACCGAGATGGGGTTGCAAACTCTCTGTTTCCCTTTCATAACTTTTCGGTCCCACCGAAAGAGCGAATCGGTCCCACCGAGATTGCAATGTAAACTCAGTGTTTCCCCTTTGTAACTTTTCGGTCTCACCGAGTTCCACTCGGCCTCACCGAAAGAGCAAATCGGTCCCACCGAGTTTGCCTGACCAACTCTCTGGTTAGCTAATTACCAAATTCGGTCTCACCGAGTTTGTGTAATCGGTCTCACCGAGATTACGTTATGCCCAAACCCTAACCGAATCGGTCCTACCGAGTTGCATGTCAGTCCCACCGAAATTCCTAACGGTCACTAGGTTTACTACTTCGGTCAGACCGAGTTTTCTGATTCGGTCCCACCGAGATTGGTAAATTGTGTGTAACGGTTGGATTTTGTGTGGAGGCTATATATACCCCTCCACCTCCTTCTCATTCGATGAGAGAGCCATCAGAACACACACCAAAAGCTCAAGACTCTTCATTTTATATTTTAGTGATCCAAGATCACATTGAGTCTATAGGAAAAGCCAATACTATCAAGGAGGGATGAGGTGTTGCTTAATGAGCCTCTTGCTTCATGTGCTTAATGATATGCTCGAAAACCCTCAACTACTTTCCCATATCCACATATGACCTAAACTCTAAGCCAAACTCGGTCCTACCGATTCTTCCTATCCGGCACCACCGAGTTTCACTTGTCATTAGCCACTGCCAAACCCTAGCAATTCGGTTCTACCGATAAGGATCTCGGTCCCACCGATATGGGGTTGCAAATTCTCTGTTTCCCTTTCGTAACTTTTCGGTCCCGAAAGAGCGAATCGGTCCCACCGAGATTGCAATGTAAACTCAGTGTTTCCCCTTTGTAACTTTTCGGTCTCACCAAAAGAGCAAATCGGTCCCACCGAGTTTGCCTGACCAACTCTCTGGTTAGCTAATTACCAAATTCGGTCTCACCGAGTTTGTGTAATCGGTCTCACCGAGATTACGTTATGCCCAAACCCTAACCGAATCGGTCCTACCGAGTTGCATGTCAGTCCCACCAAAATTCCTAACGGTCACTAGGTTTACTTCTTCGGTCAGACCGAGTTTTCTGATTCGGTCCCACCGAGATTGGTAAATTGTGTGTAATGGTTGGATATTGTGTGGAGGCTATATATACCCCTCCACCTCCTTCTCATTCGATGAGAGAGCCATCAGAACACACACACCATTCCAACTCATATGTTCTGAGAGAGAGCCACCTACTCATGTGTTGAGACCAAGACATTCCATTCCTACCATATGAATCTTGATCTCTAGCCTTCCCAAGTTGCTTTCCACTCAAATCTTCTTTCCACCAAATCCAAATCCTATGAGAGAGAGTTGAGTGTTGGGGAGACTATCATTTGAAGCACAAGAGCAAGGAGTTCATTACCTACACACCATTTGTTACTTCTTGGAGAGTGGTGTCTCCTAGATTGGCTAGGTGTCACTTGGGAGCCTCCGACAAGATTGTGGAGTTGAACCAAGGAGTTTGTAAGGGCAAGGAGATCGCCTACTTCGTGAAGATCTACCGCTAGTGAGGCAAGTCCTTCGTGGGCGATGGCCATGGTGGGATAGACAAGGTTGCTTCTTCGTGGACCCTTTGTGGGTGGTTGCTTCTTCGTGGACCCTTCGTGGGTGGAGCCCTTCGTGGACTCGCGCAACCGTTGCCCTTGGGTGGAGCCCTGTGTGGACTCGCGCAACCGTTACCCTTCGTGGGTTGAGGTCTCCATCAACGTGGATGTAGGATAGCACCACCTATCCGAACCACGGGAAAAACATCCGTGTCTCCAATAGCGTTTGAATTCTCCAAACCCTTCCCTTTATATTCTTGCAAGTTGCATGCTTTACTTTCCGCTGCCCATAAACTCTTTGCATGCTTGCTTGAATTGTGTGATGATTGCTTGACTTGTCCTAAAATAGCTAAAATCTGCCAAGAACTAAAATTGGGAAAAGGTTAAGTTTTTATTTGGTCAAGTAGTCTAATCACCCCCCCTCTAGACATACTTTCGATCCTACAAGTGGTATCAGAGCTTTGGTCTCCATTTGCTTGATCTCCATAGCTTCTGGTCGTCATAGACTTGGTTTCACAACCTAGGAGAGTATGGTGTCTAGCGAGGGAAATTATCACCGTAGAGGTCCTTACTTTGATGGTACTAATTTTGCTAGTTGGAAGCATAAAATGAAAATGCATATTCTTGGACATAACCCCGCCGTTTGGGCTATTGTGTGTGTTGGTTTGCAAGGTGACTTCTTTGATGGGAGAGAACCAAACCGTGAAGCTACCGCGGATGAGTTGAAGATGTTGCAATACAATGCTCAAGCTTGTGATATTCTCTTCAACGGATTGTGCCCCGAAGAATTCAACAAAATCAGCCGCCTTGAGAATGCAAAGGAAATTTGGGACACTTTGATTGATATGCACGAAGGTACCGACTCCGTCAAGGAATCCAAGTTGGATGTGCTTCAAAGCCAACTTGACAAGTTCAAGATGAAGGATGGTGAAGGTGTCGCTGAAATGTACTCTAGGCTTGCTCTCATCACAAATGAGATTGCCGGCTTAGGAAGTGAAGAGATGACCGATAAATTCATCATCAAGAAGATCCTAAGAGCCTTGGATGGAAAATATGATACCGTGTGCACATTAATCCAAATGATGCCCAATTACAAAGATCTCAAGCCAACGGAGGTGATTGGAAGAATTGTTGCTAATGAGATGTCACTTAAGGATAAAGGGGAACTTCACAACAAATCAAGTGGTGCCTATAAAGCCTCATGTGAAGCCCCTACATCATCAAGTGAGAAACAAGACTTCAATGAAGAATTGAGCTTAATGGTGAAGAACTTCAACAAGCTCTACAAGAGTAGAAGCAAAGATAGAAGCTCCAAGTCAAGGTCCTACAATGTCAAAAGATCTTCTAGTCGAGAGCGAAACTGTTACAATTGTGGAAGACCCGGACACTATTCCAATGAGTGTACGACTCCCTACAAGAGAAGAGAAGATTCTCCAAAAAGAAGAAGCAAAGGATCACCACCCAGAGAGAGAAGGAGTAGAGATGATCGTTATGAACGAAGATACTCACGGAGAAGCAAGGATTCGGAAAGGAAGGAAAAATCATCAAGGAGCTACACAAGACGAAGACATCAAGCTCATGTTGGTGAATGGGTATCCGGCTCCGACTCCGACAGCCACTCCGAGAGAAGTTATCACTCCGACTCCGAAGATACTCAAGATGAAGGTGTTGCCGGTCTAGCACTCGTGTCAACCAACTCCTACGACATATTTGACTCACCAAATGAAGGAATTGGATGATGCTTCATGGCCAAAGGTCCTAAGGTAACACACCCCGAGTATGTTGATTTCAATAGTGATGAAGATGACTTGTTAGGTGATGATTTGCTTGGTGACAACTCTAGTGATGAATACTATGATAAAAGACCAATTAATCATGCTAATCAAGATAAAACGAGTGACAATGATAAGGAGAAGATTGAGGCTCTAACTAAAGAACTAAAAACTCTTAAGTTAGCTCATGACACTATCTTCGAAGATCACCGAGAACTTTTAAGAGCTCATGAGAAACTACGTTTTGAAAAGCTCAATCTTGAGCAAGAGCATGAGTTCTTAAAGGCAATCAATGATGATCTCCGCAAGAAAAGTTCTTCTTACATTGCCAAGCGTTTACTCCTATCCACTTACATGCCTCAAGTCAAGTCTAGTAACAAGAAAGATTCTTCCTCTAGTAGTAACAATGATCATGCTAAATCCAATATTGTTGCTTCTAGTAGTTCTCTTGATTCCACTAATGATTCTCTTAGCCAAGTTACACTTGAGCAAGAAAATAGCTTATTGAAGGGAATTATAGAGAAAGGAGTGTACAAGAGCCTTGCCGAGAGTAAGCAATTCGAGGAAATTGTGCGCAAGCAAGGAATGCACCGGAAGAATCAAGGTGTTGGTTTTGAACGAAAGTTCAATGCCAATGGAGTTGAATGGGAAGAAGATCAATACCCCAAGACGAAGTTTGTCCCTCAACAAGAGAAGTATACTTCTTTCAAAGGGACACAAGCTCAAGATGATCTTCCACCACAAGACTACGAGCTAAAAGGCAAGGACAAGCTTCAAGAGGAAATTGATGCATTTGAAGAAGCTCCAAAGACCTTAGTCAAGTGGATTCCCAAGACTACTTCAAGTTCCACTTCATCAAGTACGACTACAACTCCAAGGATTCCCATCAAGATGATGTGGATCCAAAAGAAGAAGAACTAGAGAGTTCTTGAGGGTGACTCCGCCAACATACTTCACTCTTATCATTTTGGCAAGAACAAGTGCAATCAACTTCCACATCTTGCACTAGTTCAAGGAGTCACAAACCCTCTTGTTGGTAAGACAAGGGACAAGGTAACCTAAAAGTTTTCATGGACATCATATTTTGTGTGCATCACTCTATGTCTATGGATATCCTTGTTTGTTTTGTGGGACTAACCCATGTAGGTATTGAAAGTGCAATTCACTCAAATGGATAGCTCCAAGAGATCTACATCAACATTGAGCATCCACATCTTCAATATCTACATGAAGTCATCATCGACAAAACCCAAGGTTAGTTCATCCCTCTTAGGGGGGATATCACATCTAGGGGGAGCTTTACTCTAAGACTTGAGCTAAAGCAACTCTAAAGATGTGAACAAAACAATGCTTTATGTAAAAGTGGTAACCCCACTTGAGCTTAAACGATGAGTATGACCTACGATCAAGTGTTCTCACTTGACTCCTAAGTCAATATACTCATATATAGATGACCTAGTCATCGCAAATTGCTTGATAGATGCTAGAATTGGTTGTGCATGCCTTGCCACATATTTCATTTGCCATCTTATTGTGTGAGCATGCTGATTGCATATTTTACTCATTCGAGGACATCCACTTGTTGTTTTGACTGTTTGGCTTTATCCTCTTTTGCCAAGTGGATGGACAAGAATGCCTAAGAACCTCCTCTAGCTATCTATGCTTTTCTCGTCTCAAACTCTATTCATGCTGCATCACAAAATTTGATCAAGTCAGATTCGAACCACTCTGTGTGAGGAGCGCTCGGAGTCCCCGATTCGTCATAGACTTAAACTTCCAAAACCTCTTTATGATCTCGGTCTGACCGATACTCCATTTCGGTCCTACCGAGTTCATTAAGTTGATCTAGGTTTTCGATCTCGGTGCAACCATTTGAACTTTTCGGTCACACCGAGTTGCAAAACTGCACAGTTTTGCATCTCGGTGCCACCGAGTTGTTCCACTCGGTCACACCGACAGGGTCGGGCTATATATAGTGACGGGCAGAATTTTGGAAATTTCTCCGAAACCTCCTCGCCCGCGCGATAGCCTGCTCTGCCCCCGAGGTCTCCGGATCGTCTCCTCGCCGCCAGCAGCCTCCAGTCGCTGGTCTTCGCCGCCGTCAACGGATTTCTGCCCCGCCGTTGCCGCCGTAGCAAGTCCACGCCGAACTAGGGTATGGACTTGATCTTTGTGCTATTCCTCAATCTGATTCCTAGCACATTGTGATCATAATATTTCTGCCACGTTTGATAAACTTCTATCCAGTCAAAACGCTCATAGATTAGGTTTAATTCGAAAATTCTAGGTTTAGGTTTCCGCCGAAACCATCTCGGACCCACCGAGTTGAAAAACTCGGTCCCACCGATCTGGCTTGCCATTGCACAAGTTAAACTCGGTCTGACCGAGAATAACTTATCGGTGTGACCGATTTTGGAATTCTGTGAAACCCTAGCAGTCTCGGTGCCACCGAACTGTGACTCGGTCTGACCGAGTTCACCAGTTCTGGTGCCAAAACTGCTTCGGTGTCACCGAGTTTGAAAATCGGTAGATCCGAGATGCTTTCTGTGGAAAACTAAAACTAAGTTTTTGGATTAATCTTTTGCAAAAATCTCTGCTTTTTGTGATGCTCATCCACTCTATCTTATCCATAATCTATTCACAGGGTCAGCAGTCAGTTTGCAACATGTCTGATCAAAGTGACAGCCAGAATGTGTCTGAGCAGCAAGTTGTGATGAGTGAGGGCACTAGCCCCTCAAGTTCTTCTGATGATGGCAGCAGGAGCACCCAGCAATCTGCCTAAGGCTGCCACACGTCAAAGGAAGAAGAGAACGTCTGATTCTGAGGATGAAGACTATGTGGCAGAGGAAGAGGCCACTTCCAAAAGGGTTGAGCCAGCTCAAGGCTCAAAGCCAGGCCTGAAAGTCAAGAGGCCAGCAGGGAGGCAGCCAATGTCAAAGGCTAGAGCCTCAACTGAGAAGCCTGCACCTGCTCCCATTGAGCCCATTGCTGCTGAGGGCAAAAAGAGGAAGGAGAGAGTAAAGAAAACTGTAGCCAAAGTGCTTGGGAGAGCCTCCATCATGGTAGAAGAGGAGGAGGAAGAAGAGGCAGCTGCACCAGCGCCCAAGGCAGCCAAACTCATGGGAGATGCCATAAGGTCAGGGGGAGCTGCATCCAAGCCCAAGGAAGCCAGCTGCAAAGCCTAAGACAGCTCCAAAGAGAAACACAAGGAGTATACCTGCTGCAGAAAAGAACAAGGCCCCAGTGCCTGAAGCTATTGAAGAAGAGGAAGAGAGTGTCCTTAGGAAGCTCAAGCCCAAGATCCCAGACCACAACGATGCTCATCCTGTGGCTGAGGACATGAAGCTCAGGAGAGACTCAGGGCTCAGGAAATGGAGAGAAGCAGATCCATATGCTTCTAGGAGAAGGACTGCCGTGGACTACAGATTTCACACAAAGGAGCAACAAGATTTTTATGAGACTGTTTTGCTTGACAAGAAGCCAATCGTTTGTGACATGAGATGGGTCGACTGGACCTACATCAAGGAGAATGAGGAGTACTTCCCAGGAGTTCAGGACAGCTTCAGAGCGTGTGGAGTAGAGGACTTTGTTGGGCAGAAGCTCACAAAGTGGAACGAGGAACTCATCATGCAGTTCTACTCCACAGCTCACTTTTATCCGGATGGAAGGATTACATGGATGTCAGAGGGTACAAGGTACCAATCTACAGTGGCTGAGTGGGCACAGATCATCAATGCCCCAGAAGAGCAAGATGAGGACTTGGATATCTATGCCAAGAAGAAGATGGACCATAACTCCATGTCCAACATGTACAAGGAAATTCCCAATGAAGCTCTTGACACATTCAAGTTTGGTCAGTGCACTATCTGCTCTCAGGATTGCCTACGATCAACTGGATCCTAAGGCACACCCTTCTGCCCAAGTCTGGAGATCACAAGATGATCAGAGGTCACGCGATCAACTTGCTTCATGTCTTTGATGTGCCTCAGAAATTCAAGGTCATGAGTCTCATTGTGGAAACCATTAAGAGGACAGCTGCAGATCAGAAGAGGAGCTGTGGATATGCCCCTCAGATTCAGGAGCTCATCAACTCCAAGATGGGCACAGGCATATATCTTGTTGGATAAGGAACACCTGCCCATCCGTCCAGATTTCGAGGACAATGAAGTTGTGATGACAGAGAATGAGCCATCGTCTGCACAAGCATATGCAAAGAAGGAGAAGGCGAAAGAGAGGAAAAGCTGCCAGATGCCTACTCAAGAGGAGGCATCTGAGTATTCTTGAAGACAACAAGAGCAGCTCAGTTACTTGATTGCATCCTACGCTGAGAATTGAGCAAAGTCTGGCCAACCTCACTAAAAATCAGCAGAGCCTAGAGAGGATCATGGAACAGAAGTTCTATGACTTGGATGTCAAGGTAACAGAAGTTCAGTCTGTAGTGGAGCAGCTCCAGGAGGACATGAATGAGAGGAGAGGCAGGACTACCACTCATGCTTTTTCTAGAGTGCCACGAGGCCCGAGGTCGTCTGCACTGCCAGTCGCTGACACCAGAGCCACTACTCAGCACCAGCTCAGCCTCAGCTCCAGCGTCTACCTCAGCTCCAACTCCAGCGACTACTTCAGCATCTACAGAAGCCTTCGTCCTTGGAGTGATCCGGACTCCACCACCACCTGAAGATCAAGCCTGAGCGTCGACTTAGCACTATGCATTTTCTAGGAACTTTTTGGTAACTTGTTGCCAAAGGGGGAGAAGATGTATAGATCATAGGCTTCGAGAGAGAGAGTGTTGCTTTTCTCTCTTGTTTTATTTGGTGGTTTTTCGAACTTTTGCTTTTGAGTGTGGATACTACGTCTATTTTGTGAGACATCGATGATCATGTGTTTGATCATAAGCTACACTTAATGTTTGCTTAAATATTATCATTTATCTATCATTTGTGATCATTCACTATTCTTGGTGATGAGTGCATGTATTTCAATCTTATCATTTTGAGCGCTCCACCAAGATGTATGTGACATGGAAGAGTAACCCATGATTCTAACTCTTTGTGCATTTGCAGTCCAAAGCAAATTTTAAATATGCACAAATTTAGGGGGAGCTCTTACTTATCACATACTTCTCAAAGCGACGATATATTTCATGCTTATTATCATTTGTCGAAGCTTTGATCTATATGTTGTCATCAATTACCAAAAAGGGGGAGATTGAAAGTGCAACTATCCCTAGGTGGTTTTGGTAATTCATAACAACATATAGCTCATTGAGCTAATGCTATTCCAAGATGATTATTTCAGGAAAGCTCAATGATTGGCATGGCATGGATGTGAAAGTGGAACCCTCAAAATGCTAAGGACAAAGGATTGGCTCAAGCTCAAAAGCTCAAGACTCTTCATTTTATATTTTAGTGATCCAAGATCACATTGAGTCTAGGAAAAGCCAATACTATCAAGGAGGGATGAGTGTTGCTTAATGAGCCTCTTGCTTCATGTGCTTAGTGATATGCTCCAAAACCCTCAACTACTTTCCCATATCCACATATGACCTAAACCCTAAGCCAAACTCGGTCCTACCGATTTCCTATCCGGCGCCACCGAGTTTCACTTGTCATTAGCCACTGCCAAACCCTAGCAATTCGGTTCTACCGATAAGGATCTCGGTCTCACCGAGATGGGGTTGCAAACTCTCTGTTTCCCTTTCGTAACTTTTCGGTCCCACCGAAAGAGCAAATCGGTCCACGAGTTTGCCTGACCAACTCTCTGGTTAGCTAATTACCAAACTCGGTCTCACCGAGTTTGTGTAATCGGTCTCACCGAGATTACGTTATGCCCAAACCCTAACCGAATCGGTCCTACCGAGTTGCATGTCAGTCCCACCGAAATTCCTAACGGTCACTAGGTTTACATTTTCGGTCCGACCGAGTTTTATGATTCGGTCCCACCGAGATTGGAAAACTGTGTAACGGTTGGATTTTGTGTGGAGGCTATATATACCCCTCCACCTCTTTCTCACTAAGTGAGAGAGCCATCAGAACACACACACCATTCCAACTCATTTGTTCTGAGAGAGAACCACCTACTCATGTGTTGAGATCAAGACATTCCATTCCTACCATATGAATCTTGATCTCTAGCCTTCCCAAGTTGCTTTCCACTCAAATCTTCTTTCCACCAAATCCAAATCCTATGAGAGAGAGTTGAGTGTTGGGGAGACTATCATTTGAAGCACAAGAGCAAGGAGTTCATTACCTACACACCATTTGTTACTTCTTGGAGAGTGGTGTCTCCTAGATTGGCTAGGTGTCACTTGGGAGCCTCCGACAAGATTGTGGAGTTGAACCAAGGAGTTTGTAAGGGCAAGGAGATCGCCTACTTCGTGAAGATCTACCGCTAGTGAGGCAAGTCCTTCGTGGGCGATGGCCATGGTGGGATAGACAAGGTTGCTTCTTCGTGGACCCTTTGTGGGTGGTTGCTTATTCGTGGACCCTTAGTGGGTGGAGCCCTCCGTGGACTCGCGCAACCGTTGCCCTTGGGTGGAGCCCTATGTGGACTCGCGCAACCGTTACCCTTCGTGGGTTGAAGTCTCCATCAACGTGGATGTAGGATAGCACCACCTATCCGAACCACGGGAAAAACATCCGTGTCTCCAATAACGTTTGAATTCTCCAAACCCTTCCCTCTATATTCTTGCAAGTTGCATGCTTTACTTTACGCTGCCAATATACTCTTTGCATGCTTGCTTGAATCATGTGACGATTGCTTGACTTGTCCTAAAATAGCTAAAATCTGCCAAGAACTAAAATTGGGAAATGGTTAAGTTTTTATTTGTTCAAGTAGTCTAATCACCCCCCCCTCTAGACATACTTCGATCCCACAAAGCGGATCCGTGATGTTGGTATATTTTCGTTCAGAGAAAAAAAAAGAACTTTTGCAAAGCAGTAACCGATCCTCACTCTCTTTTTTGTTTCATTGTCATTGCGATTGTGTTTTCCTTTCATTGGTCTCCTAGTATTCGTCAGTTTCATGATGGACCAAGGAGAACCAGGCAAAGATCTGCCGATATTGGAGCAGACGCGGGAGGCTGATCCCCACGAGACAGAGAGCTCCAAGAAGATGGAGGCAACCACCAAGCCGACCCCAGATACGCTCACGGCCACACTGAGATGGTCAACGCCCCGTTTGAGGTTACACCCCCGTGGCACTGCAGGAGCAGTTTTCCCCCCCTTCGAGGATGTGTCCCCCCCGCTGAGCTGCCCAAGGTGATTTTCTTCTCTTGCCAATCTCATGATGGCATCGAAGCTAATAAAATTTTGCATTATTCATCACCACATACTTAGATGAAAAACCACAATCCGAGATCGGCAAAGAAGAAAATCACCTTGGGCAGCTCAGCGGGGGGACACATCCTCGAAGGGGGAAACTGCTCCTGCAGTGCCACGGGGGCTGTAACCTCAAACGGGGCGTTGACCATCTCAGTAGTGGCCGTGAGCGTATCTGGGGTCGGCTCGGTGGCTGCCTCCATCTTCTTGGAGCTCTCTGTCTGTGGGGATCAGCCTCCCGCGTCTGCTCCAATATCGGCAGATCTTTGCCTGGTTCTCCTTGGTCCATCATGAAACTGACGAATACTAGGAGACCACTGAAAGGAAACCAATTGCAATTCTTTTTATTTTTTGGTTATTTCTTATTTTGTTTATTTGTTTTTTTTTTATGTTTTTTTTTTGTTTCTTTTTTATTCTTTATTATGTTCTTTTTTTGTATTGTAGCTGTTTTGCTGTTTGTTTAAACTTTTAGGTTTTACTTTTCTACATTTTGCCCAATGTGATTTCCTTCTTTCTTTGCCGATCTCGATTGTGGTTTTTCATCTAAGTATGTGGTGATTTTTTTAGAAAAGGAAGTATGTGGTGATTAATAATGCAAAATTTTATTAGCTTCGATGCCATGCTATACATAGTGTTTAAATAACTTGTGTTTCTTATACTGAAAAGTAATTCAAGAATTTGTTTCTGTTTCAATTAGAGCCCTGATGCAGACAAGGATTGTGTGGTTGTACATGTCACTCGCTATGAGGCGGATGACCTGAATATACGCACTGGGAAAACAGAGTTCTTAGGCTGTTGGATCCTGGAAGCCATTTGCGGTTATACCAATGAAGAGTTGTATTCCAGCCTCACTGTTGTCAGGCGTGTTGTCCAGGGTGTACTGAAGCACAAGAAGTTCAAAGCTACTCCTTCGTTTGTGAGGAATACTGTTCTTGTCAAGCTTACGCAGGAAGATGACGTGGCATGCCTCCACAAACAAGTTTATCAGTGGCAAGGCCACAAGGTTGTCTTCATGAAGGTTCACATGATTGAGCTGCTGCGGGACGTCCTCGATGATGTTCATGGCAAGGTCCGTCTTGTGTCCAGCCCAAATTAGATCGAGGCATGAAATAGTTGCCCCAGCTAGTGTTTAATAGTAGTTTGGATTGTGTCTAATTATCTGAACCTTGCCTGTTATCGACCCCTCTGGGGCTAGTACTCTGTTTGAATCTGTCTATGGGAACTGCTGCTACTTTTGTGTGCCCGTGAATCATGTGAGAACCATCGTAATTGTTGCCGAAACAGATGTGTCCCTACTAGTTTTTTCATCAATATGGCATGGTAAGACATAAGTTGTCACGGTTTATCATACGAGCAGTGTGTGTTTTGATGAAATATAGCACTCGTTCGAGAACCGTGCGCCGACGTATACATAAGTTCTTGTAAACACTGTTGGTGCTACCCCACTTGTAAGCAATTGTGCAAAACACGGCACATTGGCTCAGCTCGCTTCAACACTAGGCTATCGACCAGCTAACAATCAACAATCTGATGTCTGACATATAAGTAACTATGTATCTTGTTATAGTGGTTCATGCAGTTAATTGAGGCCACAATGTAATAAATTCCAAATGTTCACATGCTAGTCCAGCGCTCATGTGGAACACTCACATTAAACTCGTCTTCATAAAAAACTTGAAAAGCATAAGTTAAACAATTTTATACATCTCAATGATTCATAGAACATAACAAACATATACTAGTTCACAGCAAAAGACAAAGTTGTGAGAAGGTTTACAAATCAGGAAAAAATAAGCAAGGCTTCTCTGAGCAAAGGGCCTCTCGGCAGGCTTAAATTTCCTGGAGTTCACTCTGGTTTTTTCTTGTTGCCACCATCCAGGGTTAGGTTCTCTCATTCTAGAATAACCAATTATAATTGTGGTCTCAGCTGGAATGCTGAACTGAACCATGCAGTGTACTGACCAGCTGAAATGCTTGTGCATTCCACTAAATATAAGCACTGCTATTTGTAGAAATAAGCAGACCACAATGCCTCTTGTCCCTGCACCTGTCCAAAAAACCGCCGTGCAGCCGTGCCAGCTAGTCCTCGGTCCATGGATGAACTGGTAGAAAGTGCATTCCGGACTAGGATGCAGTTGTTTTCGCTTGTCCCTACACTGCAATCAGGAAGTAAAACGTATGAATCAGCTTCTTTTAGATTGCGTTGGTCATTCTACCTTAGTTACTACCAATGTAGGGATACCTTGAAGACGGGAGGTTAGACGACGGCAATGAGGGATAGCCATCTCTTTTTGCGCAGTTGTACTAAAACTGAGGTGTGTGCTTTTGATTGCGCGGATACAAACCATACGGAGACAGACATCCCGAAACGATATGGAGACAGACATCCCTGTTTGCGCAAATACGAAATACAGTTATTTAAATAGTGACAGATATTACTACTTTCCCCCGTTTCCTCTTAGAACCAAGTCCTAGATTCATGCTACAACTTTCCCACTTTCTTCCCTGTTTGAACCAACGCTTTGAGTCGACTGTATGAACTAGCTTACTTCTAATAATAGTAGAAGTCTAGGTGGCTTTGGAACAGCGGACGGAAGTAGAAAAGGATCCACACGAAGGGAGCTGGGGCAGTAGAGCAAGGCAGGTTTCGAAGGAATATATACCTGAGGGTCGTCGGCATGTGGCAAAGACGGCGTCGGAGGCCGCATCTTGGCCACAATACCGCAGGGAGGAAGAAGGGGTCGGAGGCCCTCCCGAGCCGGCGCTCTCTCGGAGAGAACGGCACGGCCGCCGATCGGGACGCGCGGGCAGCCGTTGGTCTCCTCCCTCGCCCGACGACAGCGTGAACGATGCACCTACACCCCTGCCCCGGTCGAGGTTGTCCGGCCGGATTTGTGACCAGCCGTGAGCTGAGAGAGAGTGTGGCCACCTATGTGTTGCTTAGATCTGGAGAGCATGAGAGAGTGAACGAGAGGAACCCTAGTAAAGCAAGCGCTAAGGCTCCTGCTTTTATATATAGTGGAGTGATTTTGTTGTACCAGCTTCAAAAAAATGCGCTCCTACGTGTACTCGCGAGTTGGTGTGAGAGAACTAGTGCGTGCGTGCACCGCTTCTCTTCGTGAGAGTACAATATACTATGCCTAAAGAACATTCGCCGCAAGAGTAATAGTACAAGTGTGTGACGTGTGAGCTAAAATAAAATGTGCGCGCTGTCTTTTGTTTTTTAGAAGTTCTGAGGGTAGGGTGTGAAGACCACATATGTGTGTGACGTCTACCTGCAGATAGACGGTGGGTGCGACGTGCGAGCCTGCGAGAGGACTCGGGAGAGTCGTGACTCGTGAGAGTGCGTGTGCATGAGAGAGAGGGGCACGTATCAATGCAATGCATGTGTCCGTAAATCATTATCCGACAAACGTTCGCCACAAGCCTTTTCCTGACGAACATCGTAAGGACCGTTAGATCGGCATCCGACAGTGTCAGTTTTGCCATGTCATTTAACAGAATAGCCACTCCTCCTACACACAAATCTTCCACGTGAGTGTTAGCAACTGCCGTATGCTCCCTCCGTTCCAAAATGCAGTGCATATAGCTTTATTGAAAATTCGAACCTCGCAAACTTTTACCGAGTTTTCGTGTACCAAATTGCACATGTAGAATACTATGTATATATCATTTCATTCATCTTCGAGAGGTAACTATAAAGTTGGGTGAGGAGTCTACAAAGAAAGACCATCGTATCACCCGCAACAATTTCAAGCATCCTTTAGTGTTGAGGAATATCATAGGAACTCTATATGATATGATTTTTATAGGATTTTTTCCTTTAGAGCCAATTGGTTCATAGGAATAGATTCATATACTCCACATTTCAAAGGAAATAAACATGATATCATTTCTATAGCTTTAGAGCCACTTGGTTCATATGAATGGATTCCTATACTCCCTTAATTTCAAAGGAAAATAAACATTAGCGTATATTCAATAGAAAAGTTCCTATGATATGAACCAAATTACATCTCTTTTCTAATCCCTCCTCATAGGAATTGAGATACATGTCATCTCTAGATTCAATAGAAAAGTTCCTATGATGTGAACCAAATGACATCTCTTTTCCAATCCCTACTCATAGGAATTGAGATGCTCCATGTCATCTCTTTCCCTACAACTTCCATGTATACATCTTCTATTCCTAAATAGATAGTACAACCCACTAGTAGCTTTTTTCCAAAACATGCAACTATGGCACAAGAACTATATAGTGTGCCAATAACTTTGAAAGATGGTCGCTGGATGAAGCTAACCCGACAGTGCAGAGATAGGCAAATCCGAGCACTACTGGCCGTTAGATATCATCAACATTCCACCAGATCTGCCACATGTACAATTTAGAAGACTCCATGGTTGGACTTAAGCATAATGCACAAACCTCAAAACACAAGCACTTCTCCTTTGTTCTAGAATCTTCTGTATCATAATTGATTATTTTTCTAAATGAATTGCCATTATTTGTTTTTACTTTATGATTTACAATGCACAACCCCATGAATCTTAACATTTTTATAAAACTAATTGATTTTGAATGAGATGAACTATAAGAACTAAACGAACATCTACATCATGCATATATGACTCAAAGCTTTACATGCTATAGTGTGTATTTATTCATAATTTGGTTTCGAAATCTCATGCGTTCAATACATGTGTACCTTACTAGTTTTGAGTAGAGTAGCAAATTTCACGCGGCCCCGGGTATATCAAAATGCAGGGCCCATGCATCATTGCCTTTCGGTCGAACCTACGTCCACAATTTTTTGTACGTACTATATCTCCACTGGTCCCCGAACCCAAAATGCTGCCTCGTTCCCGTAAAACCAAGCGGCCCACACATATTTAAGGCGTCGCTCGAACCCGTTTACTACGACGTGGCCCCGCACGCCGTAGTACTCCTACAAACCCTACCGCCGCACTCATCATCGGTTTTCTTCAAGAGGACGAGGGAGAAGCCGATTTGTAGTGGAGGCGCTTTAAAAAAAGGATCTGTAGTGGAGACCCCTACCCTAGGGTGCCCTAGGTAGCTGCCGCACGCATCATTGTTTTCTCTTTTCTTTATGCTCTTGCGCCCTAGAGTGAAATGATGGTTGCTTCGTCCGTCCAGCTTAATGCGGGAAAGGTGGGGCTTTGTGATTTGACCCCTCATCGCTCATTTTCTACTACTGCGGCGCTACGACCGGGGTGCCTCCAATTCCAACCGCTGCTCCGAACTGTAATTTGGTGCATCACACGTGGAACAAGACGGTGGATGAGCCACATGTCGGCCAAAGGGGTCCTGTTAAGTGTGTCGCCATTTCGTGTGCGGACTGACCCTGCTTGAGTTGCTACGCCAACACGACAGGAGCAGCCTACCACTTGGTTTTGCTCCTTGGTGAATCCCGACTATATTGATCTAAAAAGATACGTGCTGAACTACCCTCTCCGTCTTGGTTTTTTTATTTTTAGGCGTCTCGGTTTATAGGGCCTGCACGTAGTTCTAGGTCATCCATTTGACTAACTAAATATGAGTTACTATGTCACAAAAAGTATATCATTGGATTCTTAAGTGGATGTAGTTGTATTTAAAAGTCAAGGGCGGGGCTTTTCTTGCATAGTAGGCGGGGCAGTTCTGCCTAGTCGGTTGACAGAGACGCGAGAGAGACGGGAGTAGGCTGCTGCAAAACGTTAGGGCTGGTGTTGATTGACAACGGAGTTACTGTTGGACAAGTGGGCCCCATGATTTGACTTGTCATTATCATTTTACTGCGGCCGCTACGACGGCGGAGTCTCCCGATTTCTTACCACCTCCATACAGGTTGCCTCTCCCAATGTTCCACCATGTAGTAGAGGCTGGCTCTTGCATGAGAGCCCACTTCTCCACTTTTTCCTTGCCTCTCTTTCCTCCACATATGCAAAAATGCCATGTAAAGCGCACTATTGTACTTACTTTTACTTGCTCCTACAGGTGCTTAAGCTTGCCACATAGGCATAAAGTCTGATGTGGCAAGTTAATCAAGAAGAGAGAGACTAGTTTGGTGACCCAAGGAAGAAACGGTGCTAAGCGCGTGTACCTAGGTGAAAAGACAATTTTGAGTCTATAGCTAATTAAATGAAGCAAACTTAGCAACACCATTTCATTGGAAGAGGTCACTCCTTGGCAAATGCAATAAATACTAGTACCCCGTGTCCCATAATATAAGAATTTGCACTACACTAGTGTCAAAAACGTTCTATATATGGGACAGAGGGAGTACGAAGAAAGAGATAGAGAGGAGTAAAAAATACACTTATAGCCAACCTTGTTGTAGTATGAGTGACTAAGTGATGACTATGTATGACATGCCAACATCAGATAGCCTAACGCACCGTGTTAAATCTCCAAGGGCGCGACCGCGCAGACGCGACGGTCGTGGTAGGCGCGACCATGATACGGGCTGCTGGCAGCCCTTGGATCTGAGATCAAACGGTCGCATGCTAAGTTGCTGAAAATTTGCAGAATAACCCTCCAGGATAGGATATTCACCCATAGGTCTAGAATCACGCCATGCAACCGTTCGATCTCAGATCCAAGGGCTCTCGGAAGCCCGTATCATGGGAGAATGGAAAGCCACTACCCTGCCGTTCGCACGCTGGCAGTTCGCTCCTACTCGTCCCCGCACGTCCTTCAATACTATGGCGGTTCGCTCCTAGTCGTCCCGTCCATTCACATTACGGCAGTTCCACTAATCCTAACCCTCCTCCCAAATCCATGGCGTCCCAAATCTCCACGATCGGGTGAGTACAAGGTTAGAACCATCACCGGCGATGAGTTCGACGTCATCTACACCCGTTCTTCCGCGACGGTGAAAGGATGCCTTTCTCGCTTCAGACGCATGTTCAAAAACTCAGATGATGAGTGGGTCACTGGGCTAGATGTTGAGTACACCACAGTCCTGGGACCAGAGAAGGATCTAAAGGACGAAGAGAGGAAGAAGCCCGCCGTGATCCAGGTTTGCGTACATAACGTTTGCTTGGTCTACCACATATGCCATGCCGACGTTGAGTGCCAGGATTTTAAGAACTTCCTCAAGGACAAAACAGTGAAATTCGTTACTGTAGACTTTAAGAACGACAGGGATGTCCTGCGTCGGATAGGTCTCGTTGTAGGCAACCCCTTCGACCTCCAGAAGAATCGGCTGGTGTCCTCTCGTCAGCCTTCAATGCTGACCCTGGCAGGAGCCATGGTTCATCCTTCGTACGGTAAACTGGAGAAACCTCCATACACGTTTCATCGTCATGCATGGCAGCGGAATGTACTAGATATAGACCACATCCACTACGCTGCAATGGATGGCTACCTTTGCTTCAATATCTACAAGGGTTGGATGAAGAGCAACAGCCAAGTGTGCGGTTCAAGCAAAGAAGTATCGGCAAGAGGGAGAGGGACAAGGACGAAGGCGAGGACGTGGACGAGGACTCCGAGTAAGGTGGCAGTTTGTTGCTCATGGTGGTTCTAATGCAGTGTCTACCGGATTAGTTGCATAGTTTAATTTCAGGTGTGCTTAGTTTAATTTGAGGGGTGTGTTGTGCTGAGCCCCCAGCAGAACTATGTTATGTTCTTCTTCTCGTTACTTTAACTCTTCAGTATGTACATACTACTAGTATTTCTTTAATAGAATTTAGCACCCCAATTAAGCACGTACTAGCTTTTTTAATAGTACTATATGCATAATTTGGCGACGAGCGCTCTCTATATGTACCACCTTTTTTTTAATTTCAATTTTTGCTCCATGGCGCAATCCATCGATAGTACTACTGTACAAAAGTATACATTTTTTAAAAGGCTAGAGTACTGTTCATCACATATATAGCCAGTTAAATTCTCAACCTAGAACGACGTGCATGCCATGTAGTAAACCGATACGGAGGAAGTATAGTAAAAATGAGGTGATTTTACCGAGCGATCGGGGGGAGCATGGCCTGTCATGCGGTCCCACGTGTCATGATGTACCAAGGCGATGCGCGTGTCCCTCTTGAGGCAGAAGCAATACTACGTGGTTTGAGATGATGGCGAACCGAAGTGTGAAATAATGGTTGCTTCGTCCGTCTGGGAAGGTGCGGCATTGTGATTTGACGTCTCATTGCTCATTACTACTACTGGGCCGGTACGAGTGGGGTGCGTCCCCCCTGCTGTTCTGCACTGTTATTTGGTGCTTGACACGTCGACCCGGTTGCTATATGTCCCACATGTCGGTGACAGGAAGTACAGAATTCATGAAAGGGAGCGTTCGACGGAGGAGTATACTACAGAATTCATGAAAGGGAGTGACTTAGTTTTGGAAAAATCTGTTTTTACGGAGTACGTACCCACTAGGGTTTATAGGGCTCATCTAAAAAACATTCGTTTTTCCGTTTGATAAGTCTCAATTCTACTATACTAGTAGTAGTACCATTACATGTTGGATTTCGAGGTGCGTTAGATCACCCGACGCAAGCAGTGTCAAGAGGAAACTAACCAATGCATGTACAAGTTCATGGAAATTTAGTGGTCATTCATGCATTCGTTCTAATTAATGCCTCGGTAAACATAACTTCTTGAGAAAAACGAGCGTACTAATTACTTGTGCAAACTACAAAATTAATTCGACCACTCACCGTCTACCTTGGTTGGAGAGATTTTGAAATTGAGCCATAAACTAGAAAAGGAGGGAGTAGTAACTTTTGTCTCGATTACTATTTGTGGCCTTGTATAGATGCAAAATGTATTTTTTTATAGTGGCCTTGTATAAGTAAATGGAGGGAGTACTAACCAAAGTACGTAGTAGGGACGAGGAGTAAACGGAGGGAGTAGTAAAATTTTCTCCTCGTGCTGCGAGCCACCGCGCGCGTGGGCGAGGGAGCGGGCGTAAAGGCGTACAGTAGTAGTAGTAGTAGTAGTAGTAGTAGTAGTAGTAGTAGTAGTAGTAGTAGTAGTAGTACTCGTAAGCAAGCTTCACCTCATCCTGCGAGCCACCACGCCCGTGGGCGGGGGAGACGGCGTACTAAGCAAGCTTCTCCTCGTTCTGCGAGTTGACGGGACACATCAAAAGTACTCCAGTGTATAGAGCCTTGCCTCTAAGGTAGGCCCCACATGGTTTGCCTCTTTTTTTAATTTAACATAACGCGTCAAGTCGCAATTTGTTTGTTCACCCGTGGTAGACGATCCTCCCTCCACCAAGTGGACAACCAGTACACATGCCAAATTACCACGTGGGCTGCCTTTTTCGTACAGAAATGAGCTCCACCGTGTACCCGCGCGGGTGTGGTTGGGAAAGAGACGGGAGTACGTGCGCCGTGCGTGCACCTCTTCTCTTCGTGCACGTCCCCCACCTACGTGGGTGTGTGTGAGAGAGATACAAACCTAGACATAATGCGCCGTCCATCCCCATGCCTCCGCCCAGTCCGACCACCAGTCACCACCACGCCCCACTCCTCCTCACCTTATCTCTCATCTTTCTCCCTCCATTTTTATATACAAGGGGCCACTATCAAAATTACAATTTGCAGATATACAAGGCCACTAACACTAATCGATGCAATATTAATGGTGTTTGCCTCGTGGTACTAGCAAAGGAGGACATTAATTATCCCTTGCATGCATGCGGGAGTTTGTAAAAAAATGCATCTTGATGTTCCGTGCAATGCACGGGCATCTTGCTAGTCCATGAAAACAACACATGGCAAAATTCCACGGCGAACGAGGGATTTGAATCTGTTGGGAGGGGCTGTTTGGATCTTGCCCGGGGTAGCCAAAATATTGGCGACCCTTTTGTCCACCGGTGCCTTTGCCACCGATGAACGAGGAATGGCTCGGGTGCTCATGCTGTCATGCATCCTCCAGCGCGCACGTTGGAGACGAGCTCGCACGAGCTGTGTTTTTTTGTCCCACAACGCCGCCCGAGCCGCCCGCAGACCGACCGGCGACCCGCAAATTACGCCATCCAACCGTAGCCGCACACATTATGACAGCAACTCAACCAACCGGACGAAATTCACGCAAACACGTAGACAAACTGATATTTCATATAAACAACGATGGAAATCATATAAAATACCGGATTTTCATACAAACATGACGGATTTCATTACATTCAAATGAACTATGCGGTGCTAGTTCTGGACACACATGTATATAATACCTGGCCTAAATGGTCGCCCGCCGATCGATTTGTGTTCCTCATGTCCGGCAGCACGATCACCGGACTGCCGGGAGCCCCGGAGGTATATGCTTCAGCGCAAAGGACGGCTCGCTTCCCCACTGCCCAACTGATATCATTGGCTGGTGCCGAAGATGATGGTGGCCGGCACCGGTTCGAGTTCATCACCGGCCACTACTTCGCCATGGCCGGCACCGGCTCGAGTTCATCCTAACATTCCCCTCTTCCGTGGAGCCCATGCGGGGTCGACGAAGGTCCTCGCAACAAAAGGATCCGGCAAGACACCTGCTGTGTACGCCGGCGTCGCCTCCGCGGTGGCCTTCATGGGACCCAAGCGGCGGCGGCCTCCCGTGTTCTACTTCTCCTCGATGATGGCGGCGGACGGAGGCGCTGGCCACCGACTCGTCGCTCTCCGCGCACCCGGCTTCTGTCGCTGCTTGCATGGCGCGGCCGCCGGCATGGGAGTCTCGGCCACAGAAACGGGAGACGCGGTACGAGGCGGCGGCGTGGACGGCAGCAACGACGCCCGTGCCGCTCCTCGTCGAGCTGGCCTGGAGCGCGCGAGTTGCTGAACCGCGCGCCGGCTTGGGGCGGCAACTGGCTCCGTCGGGCGAGGGGAGGGAGGTGGATCAGCGAGCTGCATAGCTCGTATCCGGCGGGCTACCCAGCCGGCTTGGATGCGGAATAACTACTCTTCGTAAGCCATTGTAAGAGTGGACAAAATGGTGGAGGAGATAGGGGAGCGGCGGAGGTGTGCGATTCTTGGCCGGCGTTTGGCCTGTTTAAATAGGAGATTAAATAGACGGCGGACGGGAGGAGCTCGGCCGGCGTTGCGTTTAACGCCGGCCCGGTCATGAACGGACGTGTGTCCAGAGTGGGTTTCTCGGCTTCCACACGGGCGGGTTTCATGGAGGCGTTTGAATGCGGCACAGAGGCGTGTTCAGCCGGGCGTGCCGCGAGTGGCGCCCTCGACTCTGACCTAGGACACGCGCGTTCTTCCACTGACGTGTGGGCTCTTTGGGTGCATGGCCTGCATGTCAGTGACCCAACGCAGGCAGCGCACAGCAGAGGAACCTTTGGTGGGCCAGGGCGGTCAGAAGCGGGCATTTCATAAACCGATGATTGTTCATTGAGTGTGATGTCATCTTTTTCATGTAGATAAGCCTACTATGTTGATAGCCCGTTCGATACGTTGTGATTCATAAAGACCGCTGCAAACATCAATGTTCTGCTTATCACAGATAAGATTGATTAATACCCGTAACAATCCATGTCCTTAACAAAGGGTGCATGCACGTATAGGTTGAGCGTGTGTCTTGCGTCGTGTGCTGTGTGCATGCAGGCGTGCGAGTGTTGCGTGCGTGCAAGGGTACGTTTCAGTGTTGCATGCATGGGTGCGTATGCGTGTGTTCGTGAGTGCATGTGTACGTGTCAGTGTTGCACGCCAGCATGCGTGCGTGTGTATGTCAGTGTTGCACGCCTACATGCGTGCGTGTCTTGCGTGCGTGCATGTGTACGTGCGGGGTGAGGCTACACGTCAGTCGACTGACTTTTTCATCTCTGGTCATTAGATTTTCCAGCCGTTGGATACGAAATCAAGGGCCTCCAGTTTATCATCAAACTCCCCCCTGAGCCGCCAGCCACCACCGGCCGAACCGCCAGCCCCCGCCGCCCGCGGCCGGCCCGCCCTCCCCGAAACCACTCCCCACCGCCGGTCCGCCGCCGCACCGGCCATCCCTCTAGCCCCCCCCCCCCGCCGAGCTTTTTCTCCGGGGATCCCCACCCCACCGCCCAATGAACGCCCCCCAACCGCCGGTGACTGCCAACCAGAGGTCTCACGACTTCGAATACCCACCGACCACTAATTTATTACCATTTCTGTCCTTCATATACGCGCTGACGGGTGGGCCCTATGGTAATGTGCGCTGCTGAATGTGGACCGTTTGACTGGTCAATTGATCGTGTTATCAACAAATTACGGAGCTGTATGGTGAGCCAGTGACCGTATGATCACCCTAAAATGTACTCCTATTTTATTAACACAGTACAGACTCAAACTACCATTTCTTTCTTTCATATACGGGCTGACAGGTGGGCCCCACGGTTACGCGCCCCGATGGTGCAACACTAGTTGCGCCGCGTGGAACGTTTGACTGGTCAATTGATTGTGTCATCAACAAAATATGGAGTTGTACGGGTGAGCCAGTGACCGTATAATCATGATATGTATTTGTTTAACACGGTACAGACGCAAGGGCTCATATATACGCGCAAGCACTCACCGCTATAAGCGCACACACGCAAACCCTACCCCTATGAGCACCTTCGAGAGAGTGGGCCAGCATATATGATCTTGAGATTTTACGAAGTCACCATAGGTGCCTCGTAGTCGAGTGGAACGTCTCCTCCCACTGAACGTACATCACCGGAAAATACTGAAATTAACACAAGATAAATGCGAGCACCGGGACTTTAACCTTGGTGGGCTCGAGAAACCACTATCCTCTAACCATCCAACCACATGTTGGTTAGCACGACAAAATGTATGTGGTGACCGTGATGAGCTTATTCTGAAGTCCAGTGACCATATCGTGCTTTCGCTTCAAATACAATGACCGTAAGTGTCGTCAACAAAATGTACAACGGTATCTAGCTCACGATATGTAGTGGCCGATTGCGTGTGTGGTGTGGTGGGCACATCATTTCTAGTTGTGGTGGGTCAACATGAAGACTCATGGGTCGGTTCCATCCTGCGCCACATATAGGTTGGACCAAGACGTGTTATACAAAGACCCATGTGGAGGACTCGGCGTACAACACGAAGCTACCAGAGTCGCGGAGGACTCTATCCCCACTGGTGATAAGCCGACTATATATGATTTGTAACCCTAGGCCCTTAGTATGTTATACAAGCTTGGGGGCTAGTTCGTCGATAGTATACACACACGCACAATGCCTGGTATTCACGTGTACTTTGTACACACCCCTATCACTAATATACAGTACCAGGAGTAGGCTCTTTCTTCAACTGCAAGGGTCCGATCCGAACTAGGGTAAAACTTTGCCTCGTATTACCATCCAGCCTAACAGCCAGGGATATCCTACCGAATGATATGATGAAATCATATCTGCCAACTACTAAGAGAGAGGTGTGTCGGGGGGGCAATGTGTGCGAGAGAGGCCTAAAGATAATGTGCATGCGGGAGACACGTAGGCACATATATGTGCGTATAGAGGGCTAGTAGAGACCGTGCATGTGTATATATGCATGTGAGAGAAATAGTGTTTTCCAACTGAGATTAGTGAAAAGAGTGGTACATAGTAGTCAGAAAGAGAGAGAGAGAAACAGAGAGAGCATGTGCGTGAGACACCCCGACACCCTGAGAGAGATTGTGAGCATGTGTGAAAGAGAAATGCCGATGCATATAAAGTGTGTGCACTTATGCGTTAGATAGAGAGATATACAAGCGTTTGTGAGAACGGGGCGAGGCATAGTGCATCTACGTGTAAAAGGCGGTTCTACGCATTAAATTAAAATATAAATGGCATTATTATTTTTGGATGAGATCATGAATTTTGCAAATTGCGTATGGACGAAAATCGGTCTATCAGACACCCATACTCTATTGAATTCTAGCATGTGCATGTGTTTATTTCATATTATCGATCCATAGAGTGAGAGCGGTTTGAAATACAGGCAATGGATGCTTTTGCAATTCATATATAAACATTAATTAGTGCACTCCATGTTGTTAGTGTGAAGCACTTTATACATTTGTCACTTGCATGGATACATTCCAAATTGCTAGCTACGAAATAGAATACATGTCGAATTCAACATAAAGGGGGTTTCGAAGATTCGAATTCATAGGAAGTGCATTCATCTATTTGAACCCGAGATAATGGCATTTGTAAATCAGATGTAAAAGGGGGCATCAATCTTTGTTGTGAGTTTGAACATGCTATATATATTCATACGCATATCTAACTTTTTTTTGCAACCAAGGAGATTATATCTGGAACCATGCATGAACTGAGGTAAGTTGCATATTTTTTAATATATACTCGTGTACAATGTATATTCAAATGTACCCCCTCCATTCCAAAATAATCGTAGCTTTAGGATTTTCAAGAGTAAAGATTTGTGAAGTTTGACAAATCCTGAAAGTTCAATTCAAGAGAACCGAAAACGTTAATGCTTCTGCTCCCAAATATTGAACGAAGCGCCAAATAGGCCTCTGGTCACCCGAAACCGCGCGAGACTAATGTTTTGGTGGTAGGAAATTACTGTCCTGACTCTGGCCCGTGTAGCCTATCGGCCCGATGTCCAAAGGTCTAAACCGGGGTAGGTTTGTAACTTCACCAAGACGCCAGTCTCAACCGCCTCCGAGAAGCATTCATACGCCGTGGGCGCCTACCCATGCGCTCGGCCGAAATCTATCCCGCCCACATTTGGGACACCTGACATGACTGTCCTACCCCCAACCCGCAATATGTCCGAAATTTTAGATGGGGAAAGTTTGTAACTTTCCCCAAATTTCAAACAAGCGCGTCTCAAACCGAAACATTGTTCCCCCTTAGTTCCCCGCCTCCCTCCGTTTCCCCATTCATACTCCATGGGCGCGAAAACGCCCTCTCCACCAGCCGCGAAACCCCAGCCTCCTCCGTCCTCCACCCCATAGCGGCCAATCCACCGCCGCCCTCCTCCATCACGCTGGAGCCGGTACCCCGACGTCGTCGTCCAACGCAACCAAACCGCAACCCTCAAGGACTTAGCAGCTGAAGCTGAGGCAGAGCTGCCTCCACGACGCCGACGCCGACGTGCGCCGTACCAGAACCACTCCGACCACGCCGTCCTGCGCCTCACTGCTGCGGCTCCACTGTCGCAACCGTCCACCGCACCGGAGCTGTTCCCGCTACGCCGTCGTTCGCCGCCTCGGATCTGCTTCCCCGCCGCCGACAGACGGCCACCGCACCACACTCAACAACTTGGCCATGGGTTCGTCCAAGGCTGCACCGTCCTCCACAACTTCTGGTTTCCGGCGAACAACAAGAAGATCGTCGGAAAAACAGAAGGAGGACACAACACTGCCAGCAGAAAGAGGTACTCCTCTTCCCTTATTCGTGCAAATCTTACGTCTCCGCTCACACCGTATTCATCCCACGAAAGAAACTAGTTGAGCGCTTCTTACTGCATCTTCTTCGTGATACTAAATGCACAAGGTTTCCTCCCTTTTACTATTTCACCTTTGCTAGAGGTCAGTAGCCCGCCTGGATTTCAATTCAGGGTCAGTCGAACCGCAATTAAAAGAAGCAGCACCCGCTTAGGCGCGCGGAGCACCTAGTCCGCCTGTTCCCCGGGGAAGCGGCGCATCGGTGTCTATCATAGGGGTGTGGGGCGCAGGAGCTGCTTGCGCCCGATCTGGAGGTCGGCGGGGCTTGAATGGATGGCCGGGGCGGTGCCAAGCACGGCGGTGCGGTGAGGTCGAGGGGAGGGCGCAGGCAGGGGAGGAATACTGGGCCGGTGGTCGCTGGCGTTTCGAGGAAGATCGTCAACACTGACTGGCTGGAGGTAGATGAAGGCGATCTGCCCGTTCTTTGTACATCGGACGGTGCAGAAAAAATGGACTGACCTATTTGCTTTCAGTCGACTATTATTTTCATAGAATCCTGTAGTAATTTAGTGTGCCATGCATGTTGTAGAGCTATCATATGTCTCCCGTCATTTATTTCTCACCGACCTGCTATCTGCTACCTTTACACTGTACTAATTGTGCACACACTTCACCCATACTCACACTATTGTTTTTTATGCATGGGTATTTCAGACTCTGACGCAGTGTTGATGAATGCAGAAAAGAAAAGATAGAAGTCGCTCCAGTGTAATTCGAAGATAAGCACTAAGCGTTTCAGCGCTCTAATGGGTGCAGTGTCAGCAGTTGGAGATAGTAAACGTAGCTCTGCAGTTGATGATCTCAATTGCCACACACAACCATCCCAGGTGCTTGCTTTAACTTCGCGCTGTCAAATGTGGTTGCATGTTGCATATGGTGTCTAGCTTGTATTGCTTCCAATTTGGTTAAATTGCATCTGCTTACTTTACACATTATACCTTTGATAATGACATGCCTTCCTGTTTTCGATACATACTACATATGTCTATTAACCATGTTCGTACATCAAACTAATGCTCTTTTGTATCCCTCGTCAATCACTTATGATGAGACAGTCACCCGAGTGGGTTACTGTGAGACGCCCTACTCGTTTAAAGAGTGCAGTGTCATCCTCCCCACATGATTCTCAAGAAACAGCAAGGCTAAATGAAGATAGTCAACGTAGCTCTCTAGTTGATCACCGCAATTCCCCCACACCACCATCGCAGGTGCTTGCTCTTACTTGGCAGTGTGATATGTGGTTGCATGTTGCATATGGTGTCTACCTTGTAATGCTTCTAATTAGGGTAAATTGCATCTGCTTAGTTAACACATTATACCTGTGAATATGACATGCCTTCCTGTTTTTGGTACATACTACGTCTTTCTATTAACCATGTTCTTACATCAAACTACTTTTCTTGTGTATCCCTCATCAATGCTCCTAATTTGTTAAATTGCATCTCCTTAGCTTACACATTATACATGTGAATATGACACGCCTTCCTGTTTTTGGTACATACTACATCTGCCTATCACACCATGTTCTTACATCAAACTACTGTTCTTGTGTATCCTGCGT